>NC_071122.1:3055000-3350000 GCF_024256425.1 Clarias gariepinus | reverse complement strand
CCCCAGAGTGGAAAAGCTTAAAACCATCTCCACATCACTCCCAGCACCGGCCTCCACACAACCTCCTGCTAAACCGCAACGCAAAGGGAAGAGCCGCACTCTGGACAACAGCGACCTGAACCTGCTTTCTGAGGACCTGAAGAAAGGAAAGGAGGCCCACACTGGATCCGGGCTACGCTCTTCTGCTCATGCTCCAGGAAAAGACAGAAAAATGCTCAAGTTCATTAGCGGTATTTTCACCAAGAGCACCCAGTGTCCTGTCACGGTTCCGGTGGTTCCTGCTGCCCCGATTCCTCTGCACAGCCCCCTGAGGAGGCGCTCGAGTGAGGAGGAAGGTCAGTCTGCACTAACACAAGGCTTTTTGTTATTCAGCTCACTCAAAATGTCTTGGAGTAAAATAATGAAGAAGCCTTATAGAAATCATCCAAATACAGAAACAGAGACTCAGCAAAAACAGTTACTTCCTTATACACAGCGTGGCCTTTAATCTAGCTGGGCTGTTTTTAGCATTTCGCTTATCATTGGTTGGAATAGCATATTAGCAGTCAGTTTGCTGTTTTATTTCCTTTACTGTATCCCTGTTTATCCGACTCAATTAACTGTGCACAGAACAGCATACTAAAATCTCTTGTACAGTCGCTAAGCTGTGATTGGTTCATCGCCTTTAGGGACAGGTTTTAGACAACAGACCTCACATTTCCACTCTTTCTAAAGTGAACAAAATGCATTCCAAGTTTCAGCATAGGCATGTATAGCCAGATCATTGTAACCTAATGTTATAATTTGTCTAAAATCTTTGATTTCTTAAATTAAAATATGTGATCATTCAGGGCGGCACGGTGGTATAGTGATTAGCACTGTTGCCTTGCACCTCCAGGGTCCGGGTTCGATTCCCAGCCAGGCTCGAATCCCGTCTCTACAAGCATTGAATTTGCATGTTCTCCCTGTGCTTGGTGGATTTCCTCCACGTACTCCGGTTTCCTCCCACAGTCCAAAGATATGCAGGTTAGGCTAATTGGTGTTTCCCAAATTGCCCACAGTGTGTGAATGAACGATTAAATGTTTGGATATAATTGCCTTTATTGCAATTTTAAAATAATTAGTATTAAATTAATTTGCTTAGATTCCAGGTTTATTTGATGAAAGGGAATTGATAAGCCTTGTTAGAAAAACAGCAGTAAATCAGGCATGATGATGATGATTCTATTCCTAAAACATACTTGCAGCACAAATTTAAAGCAAGAAGCAATAAATTGTGTAAACTAAATCCCATGATAAATAAGTGTGGAGAGTTTACTAGTGATGTTCAGGTTATGGTTTCACTAGAGAAGTACAGACGGGACGGTTCGTCCCAGTGAGAGCATCCTATTGATTTTTTTTCCTGCTTCTTCTCCATTAAATGTCCTCATTATCCTTTAAGTGCTCTTTAGGGATAATGTGTGGCCAGTATCATGTGGTTTGTGTGTGTGTGTGTGTGTGTGTGAGTGTGTGTGTGTGTGTGTGTGTGTGTGTGTAATGATGGATTAGATGTTTCTTTACTAATTTATTTGTATTTTATTCTGATCATATTTTACTTAATAATAATTAAGAAAACGTAGAATATCAGTACCAGGGGGCCAAAACATTTGCTCGTCTGATGATGCTGCTTTAATGTACATTTAACAAAAATAAAAACTAATCCATGCTATAATCATCACAAAAACAGATTTGTGACTTGCCATGGAAACTTTAACCTCATCATCATCATCATCATTATTATTATGACATGTCTCGCTCAGAACATCTTCATCCCTTTATTCTGTGTAAAGTATTGTGTGTGGTTGCGTCACTCGTTTTGCTCCTGCACCGGGGTCGTGATGGACAGAATGACGTTTCTGAGTCTTTTAAAGTTGACAGTTGCTCTGCAGCTCACCACAGCCTCTCAATAACAAATCTCAAGATCATACTTCTCATACTTGACTGGATGAAAATCTCTGAGTTCTCCATGTTTCCCTGTGTCCTCTGGTTTTCTCCAGTTTTTTTGGTTTCCTCCAGCATTTTCTGGTTTCTTCTGGCTTATGAACTTTTTCCTTGTTCTTTATCTTCCACCGAGCATACACTTTACTCTGGCTGCTTTTGGGCTTTTCGGTTTCACCTAAATCCTTTCCTTAGCACACAGGCTAGCACTCTGTAGAAGGTCTTTAAAACTCAATATTCCTTTAGAGGTCTTTAGATCTTCTTTAACAAAATTGATGATATGCATTACTCCACCATCTAGTATGTGGGCTTTAGTATCTGATTAATTAAGATGTCTGGGATATTCAGTTTTATAGCCTTTGGTCCTGAAGACGTCCTGCAGTGTCCTGTGGTTTTTGCTGGCATCTTTGTTTCTTTGGGTTGCTTTTCTGGTTTCCAGACCTATTTCCTAGGGATTCTATGTATGATTTCTGCTGGGTTCTCTGTTTTTTTTTTTTGTGTGTCTTCCTCTGTGTTGTCTTTTCCCATTTCATCTGGGTTCTTTCCTTTTTTCTGGCTTTTCTGGTTTCCTTGGGGTTCTCAAGCTTTTTCTGTGACCTTCTTTTGGCTTCCTTCAGCTTTTTAAATTTCTTCTGGTTCTTCAGTTTCTCCGGTGTCCTCCCACCCAAAAACAAGCCAGTAGGTCGGATTAGTAATACAAACTTATCCACAAATCCTGGCATCCAATGCAGGATGTATTTCTGCTTCTCATACCCAGTATTCCCAAGGTGGACTCCAGAGTGTCACATTCCATGATGCTAAACTGAAGGCTACATGTCAGAGGTGAGGTGTAAATTTGGTTGATATGGGTTTTAACTGTCCGTATGTTAGCAGGTGTTAGCTGAGTATGTAATTCTAAAAGTGGAGTGAGATGTACACACTATTACACATTTTCATGTTTGTTGTATTTTTTATTTCACTCCATTTCTGCACAGTGTTGCCGTGTATAACCAGAGTGGTGTGTAGTATTTGAACCAGGAATTTCACCATCTGTTGACGATTATGTGTAATTGCATGATTTGCCTTCCCTCTGTGAAATGCTCAAACATGTAGCAGGTGTTTGAAATGGAAAGTGGAGTTGGATTCAGACAGCGACGAACCTACAGTACTATGAGACACTGTGTGGGACACATTTTGTTTATGATCCTTTCAGACTGTTTTAATGTCAAAATCTTATTGACACACACACACAATAATAGCATGTATCATTACAATTACTTGCAGGAAATGAGACAAAGAATGATGCTAAGTAATAATGACATTGGGCTGATTAAAAATGTTTATACTTTTAAGCATGTAAACATATATCACAATTTAATAGAATACTTTTGCACCTTTTACACACACACTCACACACTCACACACACAGTGTTTAACATGCATGCAGCACAGAGGCCGTTTCAGGAGGAGGGGTTGCCATGGTAACAGGAAGCAGGCAGAGATGCATGGCTGGTGGTGTAGCAATAGAGAACAATAAAGCAAGAGAAAGATGAAGTGCTTCTGGAAGAATCTCCACGACACGAGTCGCTGTTTATCAATCAAATAAAAACACCAAATAAAATTTGTAATACGTTGTACATTATATTTATATATATATATATATATATATATATATATATATATATATATATAGTGTGTGTGTGTGGTTGTATACATTTTTACTAAAAAAAAGAAATAAGCGTATAGATGTAATACACACTAAATCATCATTTATTCCACACTGTCTGATTTCTCCGGCTTTATCACGACTCTTCTTCATCCTCACACCCTCTTACACCTTACATAGTCCTGGGCTGCATCCCAACCCACACACTCTACACTGCACTAGTGAGTGTGAGTGACTGCAGTGTGCACTATCAGGGTCAGTAGGCTGTCATGTGAGCACGAGCCTTTACAGGACGCTGTGTTCCTGTAATAACCAGCAGAGAGAAGAGTCAGTGTATCATGTAGCGTATCACATCAGTAGTGTATCACATCAGTAGTGTATCACATCAGTGTGTCGGATAATGTGAGGTTTTAGGACACGACTTTCATTTATTCCTTAACACTTGTTCCATCACGCTTCATCACACTACTAATCCGTCTCACCTGTGCAGCTCTTGTGAAACACAAAAATGATGAAGTAGAGAGAATCCATTCCTTCTGTCCCTGGTGTAAAGTGTGTGAGAGCTGAACGTGTGTGTGATGAGTCACGTTGCCTTGACATTCCATTCTCACATTCTGGTCTTTATCCTCTTCAAGTCCTGCTTTTGTATGTGCCTTCCTGTGTGTGTGTGTGTGTGTGTGTGTGTGTTGTCTCAGGTATCAATCTCACAGAAGAGAATTAGCAGTGTTTATTTTATTAAGAACCCCAATTTACAGAAATAATATTAATGTGCAGTTTGTTATTAAAAACTGATGAAAACTATATAATAAAAAAAATGAGAATCACCTTGCAATAAAATTTAGCCAGGGTTTTTTTTTCTTTTTGGTCCACTTCAGTTTGGCTCCACCCCCAACTGCAGCAAGATGGGAGAAGATCCTTAAATTTATTCAAATAAACATAATTTACTCTAATGAGAGCTCTGAGAGAGTGAGTTCCATGTGCCTCGACGTCCTTGTCCTGTGTTGAGAATTGTTTGTCTCCGCTGAGGTCCAGTTTGTTACCATTGTGTTTACAATGATCCTTATGCCATCCTAATTCCTAAATCCGCTACGTCCCAGTCATGTCCCACTCTGTCCCAACTATGTCCTGCTAGTACTCCTATACTGCAGGTCAGGAATATTAGCTCACAGTATACAGGGTTACAGGGTTAAGTTTTTATCTACCTCATGTTTTAAGTTTTCTGTGATTCGCTGGACATGTTTTAGCCTCTTTGTCTTTTTTTTTTTTTTTTACATTTACATGTTTTAAATTGGTTTTGTCATGTCTGTACAAGCATTCTTGATGTTTTTTGCACTAGCAGAGATGCTAAGTGTGGAATAAAAAAAAAAAGGAAATGTATGTACATTAATTACATTTATTTATGTGTGTGTGATGTTTGGTGTCTCTTAAGTGAATTGCCCTATCTAGTTCCCCTGACATATGGGTTTCCTTTTAAGAACAGTGGACGGAGCTAAGCGGGCTCTTTTCCAGCTGGGGGGAGGAGCTCATATCCAGCTAACGTCAGATTCACTGCATGGGAAACTGATTTATATAGATGATTTTCAAAAACGATTCAAGAGCCAGTGATGCTTTTGAACCTGACAAACGGCCCCTTTAATGCTTGATGTCATGTATTCATTACCTGTTACCATGGAAACAGTCTCCTGGCTTTTGGCATCAGAGGAATTTACTTTAGTTCAGCATGGTTGATCTTTTTACATTTACACAATTTAAACAGAAACCATTTAATAAAATCATAGGATTAAAAATATATGATGTTTAGGCCACGCCCCCTGCGGGACAACATGAAAGCAATGTAAAGAAACATGAAGAACCCTGACCTAGTTCAAGGTTCTAGATCAGGGTGTGGTGGTACGCTCTGTGATGGAGTAACAGATGGTAACACATTGCACACCTTTCTAACGCATGCACACACACACACACACACACACACACACACAGTCGATTTCCCACAGAGTGTGTTACAGTTCATTTCCACCTCTCTCTCTCTCTCTCTCTCTCCTAGTTCACGACGCCCCGCCTGCCTAAATGACTTTCAAAGTTCCGCGGTCAAAACTAATTAAAGCTTAATAATGAAATCCCACTCTCTCTCTCTCTCTCTCTCCCTCTGCTTGTATGTGTGTGTGTGTGTGTGTGTGTGTGGCATAAAGACGGTATAGTCCTGTTTTCTCTCCTGTCTGTAGAAATTTCTCATTCTTCTCATCCCTCTGATTTCCCCCCTTCTTTACCGTCAGTCTCTCCTTATCCTGTTTAACCTGCCTCCCCTCATCTCTTTCTCTCTCTTTGTTTGCAGTGAGTCAGGAGTGGATGTTGAGTCGAGCGCTTCAGGATCTACATCTGGTAATAAAAACATTTTTCAACAAAAAAGTAAAAGTAAATCCATGATACCCATCATACAATCATATAAACATTTCTAAACTTTAGAGAAATGTGAGCATATTTGTTCAATTCTATATGGATGATTTAGGAGGATATTTTTTTTAACATATGGTTTGTTAAAAAATTTAAATATGAAACATGTTAATATTCTGATTCTAAATGGTGACATCACCAAGGTCGTGACCTTTACTGTGAAACTATGTGCTCTAGGTTTCATTTTGCATTAGTAATGTAGGAGATATTTCACTTTAAACAATAATTTATCTGTAGGCCATATGTACGACTGAAGTACGGTATCTATGCAGGTTATAAAGTGTGTGTGTTGTATATGATGTTATACTCAGGCAGTGTTGGGGAGTCTGCGCAGCGGGAAATCAGCGCTTGTGCATCGCTACATGACCGGTCGCTACCTCGCCCTCGAGACTCCTGAGGGTAAATAACACATTTTATATTTATTTAATTTTGACTATATATTATTATTATTATTATTATTATTATAATGCGGTAACAGTGCGGTAAAAAAGTATTTAGTCAGCCACCAATTGTGCAAATTCTTCCACTTAAAAAAAAGAGAGAGGCTGTAATTTTCATCATACAGTAGGTATACCTTAACTATGAGAGACAAAATAAGAAAAAATAAATCCAGAAAATCACATTTTAGGAAAATACGTATTTGATCAATAACAAAATTTCATTTCAATACTTTGTTATATACCCGTTGTTGGCAATGACAGAGGTCAAACATTTTCTGTAAGTCTTCACAAGGTTTTCACACACTGTTGCTGGTATTTTGTCCCGTTCCTCCATGCAGATCTCCTCTAGAGGAGTGATGGTTTGGGCTGTCGCTGGGCAACACGGACTTTCAAATCCCTCCAAAGATTTTCTATGAGGTTAAGATCTGGAGACTGGTTAGGCCACTCCAGGACCTTGAAATGCTTCTTACGAAGCCACTCCTTCGATGCCCAGGCGGTGTGTTTGGGATCATTGTCATGCTGAAAGATCCAGCCATGTTTCATCTTCAATGCCCTTGCTGATGGAAAGAGGTTTTCACTTAAAATCACACGATACATGGCTCCATTCATTCTTGCCTTTACACGGATCAGTCGTCCTGGTCCCTTTGCAGAAAAACAGCCCCAAAGCATGATGTTTCCACCCCCATGCTTCACAGTAGGTATGGTGTTCTTTGGATGCAACTCAGCATTCTTTCTCCTCCAAACACAAAGTTTATTTTGGTTTCATCTGACCATATGACATTCTCCCAATCCTCTTCTGGATCATCCAAACTTCAGACGGGCCTGGACATGTACTGGCTTCGGCAGGGGGACACGTCTGGCACTGCAGGATTGGAGTCCCTGTCGGCGCAGTGTGTTACTGATGGTAGCCTTTGTTACTTTGGTCCCAGCTCTCTGCAGGTCATTCACTAGGTCCCCCCGTGTGGTTCTGGGATTTTTGCTCGCAGTTATTGTGATTATTTTGACCAAACGGGGTGAGATCTCGCGTGGAGCCCCAGATCGAGGGAGATTATCAGTGGTCTTGTATGTCTTCCATTTTCTGATAATTGCTACACCAGTTGATGTCTTCCCAGCCTGGTGCAGGTCTACAATTTTGTCTTTACAACTTTGGTCTTGGCCATAGTGGTGTTTGGAGTGTGACTGTTTGAGGTTGTGGACAGGTGTCTTTTATACTGATAAGAGATGACATTATTAGAGGTAAGAGTGGAGGACAGAGGAGCCTCTTAAAGAAGAAGTTACGGGTCTGTGTGAGCCAGAAATCTTGCTTGTTTGTAGGTGACCAAATACTTATTTTACTGAGGAATTTACCAATAAATTTATTAAAAGTCCTACAATGTAATTTTCTTTTTTTTTTTTATTATTATTATTATTTTGTCTCTGAGGTATACCTATGATGAAAATTACAGGCCTCTCTCATCTTTTTAAGTGGGAGAACTTGCACATATGGTGGTTGACTAAAAACGTTTTTGCCCCACTGTATGTATGTGCAGTGTTTCTATCTGAGCTGGTGTTGTTGTGTTTAGTGTGTAGATTTGAGAAGGAAGTGCTGATTGATGGACAGAATCATAATTTACTGATCCGAGATGAGCCGGGACTCCCAGACACACAGGTCTGTCCTCTCTTCCCGTTCTATAATCACTAACTCTCTCACACTGTGATCTTAATGGATTTCTGTTGATCTGCTGCTGGGAAACGATTTATATTCGTGTTAATCATGCTTCTGTATAGGCATTAATTAATCTGCACTGTTTAAATAAAAAAATACTGTATCTATGAAAGAGAGTATTCCTCTCAGCTGGAGCAGTTTCACTTAAACGTTGAGGAACTCCACATTAGTACTGCAGTGTGTGCACTTGTGTGACGTTGCTGAGCGTCTCTCTCTCTCTCTCTCTCTCTCTCTCTCTCTCTCTCTCTGCTCATGTTCAGTTGTGCAGTTGGCTGGATGGAGTGATTCTGGTGTTCAGTCTGGAGAATGAGAGCAGCTTCCTGGAGGTTTATAACATTTACAGAGAGCTGTGTATGAACCGCAACGTTGCTGAAATCCCCTTCATCGTAGTCGGCACTCAGGGTGCGCAGGAATAACGCACATGCACACTCACACACACTCACACACACACACACACAAACTGTAGGTAAAATCAATGTAAAGGATTATAATTTAAAGTCTACATTAAGAATTAGATCTTTTGTTTCTCAACAGTGAATTCTGGATCATTAAAGGATGGGTCAAGGTCCAAATAAACGTCAAAACTGCCATAAAAACCCCACCCATGAATAACCCATAAAAATCAGACCTCCCCATAAAAAACCCACATATGAACAGCGCCACCTATAAAAAGCCCCACAAATAAACTGCCCACCCATAAACAGACCCACATATAAATTGTCCACCCATAAACAGCCCCACCCATAAAACAGCCCCACATAAAAACAGCACAAAACATAAACCCATAAACATCTGTACCTATAAAGTAGCCCCACAAATAAACATCTGAACATATAAACACCCCCACTCACAAAAAGCCCCCATATAAACAACCCTACCTACAAAACAGCCCCACCCATAAACAGCCCAACCAATAACACAGCCCCCATATATACAGCATTACCCATATAAAAGCAACATCCATCGTTAATACGCCCCCCACACACACATATGGGCAGCTCCACCTTTAAAACCAACCCACCCGCAAACAGCCCCACCCATAAACAGTCCCACGCAAAAATAGCCCCAAATATAAACAGTCCCCCATAAACAGACCCACATATAACAGTCCCACCCATAAAACAGCCCCACCCATAAACAGCCCCACTTAAAAACAGCATAAAATAAAAACAGTATTACTTATAAACTGGCTGTATACAGGTGGGACACTTAAAAAACAGCCCCACACATATACAGCCCCACAAATAAACAGCCCTACCTTCAAAACAGCCCCACCTAAAAAACAGCCCCACCCATAAACAGCCCCACCCATAAAGAGCCCCACCCATAAACAGCCCCACCTAAAAAACAGCCCCACCCATAAACAGCCCCACAAATAAACAGCCCCACCCATAAACAACATCACCCATAAACAACACCACCCATAAAACAGCCCTAATATATAAACAGCCCCACCCATAAACAACACCACGCATAAAACAGCCCCACCTATAAAACAGCCCCACCCATAAACAGCCCCACCCATAAACAACACCACCCATAAAACAGCCCTAATATATAAACAGCCCCACCCATAAAATAGACCCACCTACAAAAGTGACCCACCTATAAACAGCCCCACCCATAAACCTCCCTCTTCTGACTGTGCTTTTATCCTCAGATAAGATAACGAGCGCAAATCCCCGTGTGATTGATGACGTCCGGGCGAGACAGTTGTGTTCAGATGTCCATCGCTGTGTCTATTACGAAACCTGCGCCACCTATGGCCTAAACGTCAACCGTGTCTTTACTGATGGTGAGACACACACATGTGCACACATACGCACACACACTCACACACAGATCAGACACTATGCTCTGCATTACAGTAGACACCATACATTAAAGTGCATATGGCATCTCAAGCATACACACACACACACACACACACAAATACTGTGTTACTATTATGGATAAATAAAGGTTGTGATGTCTCACAGCTGCACAGAAGATTGTTTCGATGAAGAGACAGCTGGCTCTCTACACTTCCTGTAAGTCTTTACCCAATTCTCCCAGTCACTCGGGCAGATCCACACCCCTGTGTGCAGCTTTTACACCACAGGTAACACACACACACACACACACACACACACACACACACACACACACACACACACAAAAATATCTTACTCATGAGCTCAGAATTATCACTGGAGGGAGGAAGAATAAATTAAAGCCTTTTCCCAATTAATTAATCTGTGTTGTGTTGTTGTGTGTATGTGTTGTTTTTAGGCCAGTAATGGAGGCCAGAGCAGTGATTATTCCTCCTCTCTACCCTCCACTCCAGTCATCACTCACAAACACATCAGCATGGCGTCTGGAGGAGAAAAGCTCAGCCGAACGTCCCAGTTCACGGTCAGTCACCCCTAATCCCTAATCCCTATACCCAATCCGCAATCTTCAATTCCTCACTTAATCCCTAAACCATCCCTATTCCTTATAAAACTCTAACCTTAAATTCCTAAACCTTAATCCCAAGATCATACTCTTTAATTGATTAAACCTTACTCCTTTTCTCAATTCCTCGGCCCTAATCTCTAACCCATAAACATCCCTAATATACAATGCCTAAGCTTCCAATCCCTAAATCTCAATTTATGAACTCTAATCTCTTTTCTCTAAACTTTAATTCCTAAACCCAAATTTCTTATCCTCCTAAGTTTAATTAAACTAATTAAACCTAATTTTAATTTAAACTCTAAGGTTAAATCTCTAAACCCCAATCCCTAAACCTCAAGCCCTAAACACTTATCTCTATTCCTTAAACAATCCCTAAATCATACTTGGTAGTTCCTAAACCCTAATTCCTAAACCCTAATTCCTAAACCCTAATTCCTAAACCCTAATTCCTAACTCTGTAAACCTAGTTCCGAAAGCTCAATCTTTTATCCCTAATCTATAATCCATAAACATCAATGCCTAAACCTAAAACCCAATCCCTAAACCGTACGCTCTTTTTACCTAAACCTTAATCCCTTAACCAAAATTAAGTCTTTAATCCATAAAACCCCAGTTCCTAAAGATAAATCCCCCAAAATCCTTTATCTCTAAATCCCTAAACCATACGCCTAAAACCCTAATCCCTAAATCCTAACCCTAATTCCTAAACCCCACTCCAAACCGCCATTGTAAGATTTCTGTACACTTTATTTTATATGCTGTTGTTGATGTCGTTGTTTGTTGTGTAGTTACGCAGAGGAAGTGATTCAGATCGGAGGAGTGCAGATAGTAAAGCAGAGTTTGGAATCGGTCGCACAATACCTATTAAACAGGTGTGCATCGCATGTGTGTGTGTGTGTGTGTTTTCTTAAAGTTAGTATATGCATAAAAAATTTTTATCGTGTATTAAGCAAAGCTAAAGGCAGCCACTCAAGCTGTGTGTGTGTGTGTGTGTGTGTGCTCTACAGAGTGTGTTGCTGAAGCGAAGTGGAAGCTCTCTTAAACAGGAGTGGAAGAAAAAGTATGTGACGTTATCAGCTAATGGCACGCTGAGTTACCACGCTAACGTCAGTGTGAGTGTCGCCGCCTCGGCACACACAGAATGGTCCAGAGAAACATAGAGTCAGACACGTAATACAGTATTTAATAAAAGGAGTATTCATTACTGTGAATACTATGAGCTCTGTGTGTGTGTGTGTATGTTGCAGGACTACATGCAGAATGTTAATGGTAAAGAAATTGATCTGCTGCGGGTGACAGTTAAAGTTCCAGGGAAACGCCCCCCACGGGCTGTACCATCCTCTGCCCCCCCGCCTGGACTGAATGGGACATTTCAGGGTGAGCTAACAGCAGACGACACATGTTCAGGTGAGTGTCACCCCTACAGCCCACGGTACTCGTGTTTGTGTTCTATTACTCAGAACAAAATTCATATTAGAATCTGGTGAAGGTGTATATTAAGATCATTTGTATGCTTGTGTGTGTGTGTGTGTGTGTGTGTGTGTGTGTGTGTGTGTGATTCAGCCTCCATGTTGGCAAGTGCTCATTTATCAGTAGATGATGGAGCAGGAGTGTATGGACAGAGGACCCCGTTTACTCTCTCCTCTGTGCACAACATCGGTGTGTAACACTCATCACACACTCGTGAAGTAAGCAGTAACACACAGCAGGACATGCTGCTCCAGGAAATGAATTAGCTTCTGGCTGGAGTGATGAAGCAGAGTCACTGTTCTCAAACTGAAGCTGTCTGTTTTCCTCCAACAGCATGGCTCCAAGTGTCACACCACAGCTATAATAAACTGCGTTCATCACTGTAATAAAAACCAATTCGGGGAAATGAGTCACATGTGTTATATTCTTATGTTACATGCACATCAGATATCGAGGGTGTGTTGAGCCCGACATTAATGAAAGACCCGAGCACGTCTCCTACAGCAGACAGAAAGAAGCAGCGCAGAAAGAAGAACGTGACTCAGAGATCAGAGAGCACGCTGGGACACGCTGAAGGTCAGAACTGCTTCTCACGTTAATATTAATTCGGTTCCTGTGGTCTTTCCTGCTGCGCTGCTGACGCACCCTCGACCCTCGACCCCACCTGTCGTTCATCAGTCCCTTTTATCATTTAGATTCCGACTGTAATCACAGACGTGTACCGGTGCAGTACATACCCAGGCGAAATAATGTCTTCTGTTTTCTCCTGATTTCTTTCGCTTTCTGTGCCCTCCAGCCAAACGCAAAATGTGGAAATTAAAAAGCTTTGGCAGCCTGAAAAACATAAACAGGACAGGTAATAAAATGAGGGAATGATTTATCTTTTGCAGCTTTCATCTTCACTAATTCCACCAGTATTTCATTTCTATTCCACTTTCAGTGCCCGTCCTCATTACCCAGCACACTTGACTTATCACCAATTACTTATCAGTAATCCATAATGAATAATTACTCATCACTAATAAATACTCAATAATTACTTATTACTTATCATTCAACACTAATCACCTATCATCAATCATTCATCATCACTAATCACTCATCATTCAATGTTAATCAATAATTAGTCATCACTGGTCATTCGTTACTAATCACTAATCAATAATCACTAATCACTAACCCACTTCTACTCTTTATTTATTCTATATCATAGATGGTTTCCATTTACAGACATTCACATGTTTGTTTTATATAGTTGCCTATTTTTATTTTATATGTTTTATTGTGTGTGTGTGTGTGTGTGTGTGTGTGTGTGTGTGTAGTGGTGTATAACATCTCCCATCAGCCATGACTCATTACATGACCCTGAGTGCTGTCACCTGTGTGTGTCTGTGTCTGGCAGGGTGTCTTTGTGCTGAGGCAGAATGCGAGCACAGACAATTCCTTATCCAACATGAACATCAGAATATTAGAATAGAATGTTAGACTTAGGGAATAAACAGCAGTCTAGACTGAGCTATAACAGAAATAAAGTGAGTGTGTAACTCAAACACGAACCTGAGAAACATAGGAGATTAAAACCTGAACATAATCACGATTAAACATTAAAGCACTAAAACAGAAGTGAATAGAAACTTTTTTTTTCGATATATATTTTTTCAATTAATGAAACACTGGAAATGTTTCAGCAGGTAATGCTTTAAAATAATAATAAAAAATCTGTTGATACAATAATAAACATTCAGGAAGTCTAGAAATTAGCCTAAAAATCATACTATATAACAGTTTCATATAAATCAATATATTTTCCTCTGTGTGTGTTTGGTTGTGTGTGTGTGTGTGTGTAGATGATGAGAACTGCGAGTTCCTGATTGTCTCCAGTTCGGGGCAGACGTGGCACTTTGAGGCTCAGAGTGCAGAGGAACGAGACTCGTGGGTTCAGAACATCGAGAGTCAGATCCTTGCCAGTTTACAGAGCTGTGAGAGCAGCAGGCACAAGGTGGTCCAGGACCTCTAATCACCCCTCTGAGATGTCCCACAGGGTGTGAGCTGTGTAATGTGTGTGTGTGTGTGTGTGTGTGTGTTACAGGCGAGGAGGAACAGTCTGAGTGAAGCTGTGGCGATTCAGGCTGTACGGAACGCTAAAGGAAATGCGTTTTGTGTGGACTGTGACGCGCCCAGTGAGTGCTCATGTTCTGTATTAAAACTAAACGCACAGCAGAAGCCTTGTCCGCACAAATGATCTCGTTTAACGTAATACTTTGCACTGAATTTTTTATTCTTCTGCGTTATACGGTTATATGGCGTAACACCTCACTTTGTTTCTCTTTATTCCTGTGTGTCAGTGAACTGTTGAAATGAACGCACTGGTTTTATTTACAATAAATAATAGAATATAATATTTAGCATAACATTAGCTAGCATGTCTGAGCTTAGATTCTGATTTACAGTAATTACGCATAAATTGAACTTAAACAGATATACACAATTTGTTATGATAGAAACTCAGTTGGTTTTACCTTTAATCATTTATTCTACAAAATGTGAACTGAATCCCTATAAAAATTCTCCCAAGTGGTGAAACATAAAAGTGTTCATTCGATTGATCAGAAAGCTAAAAGAGCAGCATGCTATGTGGGAGGGAGGGGGGGGGGCATTCTCTCTCTCTCTCTCTCTCTCTCTCTCTCTCTCTTTCTCTGTTACTTCCCTGTCACTCACAGTAACACAAAATTTGTCATTTGGCAAAATTAGGAAAATCTAAAAAAACGCAAAGCATCTCTTCACACAGATCCCACGTGGGCCAGCCTGAACCTCGGGGCGCTGATCTGTATCGAGTGTTCGGGGATTCACAGGAACCTGGGCACTCACCTGTCCCGTGTCCGCTCTCTGGACCTGGATGACTGGCCGTACGAGCTCACGCTGGTCCTCATCGCCATAGGAAACCACATGACCAACAGCATCTGGGAGAAACGAACGAGGGGACGGCAGAAACCTCGACCTGATGCCACGCGGTGAGTGAAAATGTAAAGCGCCTTAAAAAAAAAACATTAACACAATGAAGCAATGTGAGATAAACACCTTAGACGCCACAATTTGGGTTTATTCATAAATAATTCACTTTTTTGGACATACATACAGCGGGGTGTTTCACCTTCGTTTCTTCACATCAGTATTTCAATAAGTAGTTATACAGTATGAAAATAATAAGAAATAAAATTTTGAGAAAATTAAAAGGTGTGTGTGTGTGTGTGTGTGTGTGTGTGTGTGCACACGCAGAGAGGAGCGTGAGGCATGGATTCGTGGGAAATATGAGCAGAAGTTGTTTTTAGCTCCACTCTCCTCTCTGACTGACGGATCGGATGCGCCTCTCTCAGCCCGCCTCCACGCCGCTGTGATTGACAGGGACCTTCCCAGACTCCTCCTCTTGTTAGCTTACAGTACGAAGGAGGAGATCAATGCTCCACCACCCTACATGATTCGCTACGGCAACGGAGGAGTGCACCAATCACAGCCAGCCCTGCATGCTGCGTGTCAGCTGGGAGACGTAGTCATGACGCAGCTGCTGATCTGGGTGAGGAAACTGCAGGTTATACAAGCACAGAAAACTCATCAATGATGATTAAACTGTTTTAAGTACAATCCTATGGGTTTACACTTTTTAAATTAAACCAAATTTATAGATAACTATAAACTGGCCCCTCATTCAAATAGCGTCTCATTCCACACCCGTATGGTTTCTGCGGTATGAGCATCTACACAGACAGTGTGTGAACTGAGCAACTCAGAAATGCACTCCACTGGGGAGGAATGAGAGGTACTTAGTGCGCTCACATTAATTACGGCTCTACAGCCAATCAGGGTTTAGAGACTCGATTTAATGGGGTAGTTTTTTTTTTTTTTTTTAGATAAAGCTGTTTGATGAAATATTTTTCATTTGGAGATCGACCCAAACATGAGTTTCCTTAATATTAACTGCTAATAATAAGAAGATAAAGATTTACTATGTTTAGTATTTATAATACAGGCGTTTTTACAGTATGTGCAAAAGTATACAGAGCTGAAATGAAAAGTCAAACAGTATTACCTTGTTTTTACCGGTGAGTTTATTTCTCCTGAAAGAAACTTACACACACGTTGATTTTCCACAGTATGTACCACCTCGCTGTAAATAGTGTTCATATCATTCATGCACATTCTCAAACCTATCCCAGAACAAAGGTTGCTGCAGACTCCTGCAAAAGGAGATGATCTGATTGCGTAATATTGACATAGTACACTACCAGAAGGGCAAAATTTAGTAACAATAGACAGCATAACTGTGTTACTGCATAACTTTTACTTGATGTCATCTTATTAAATATCTCTCTCAATCGTTCTGCCACCTTTTTCAAACTCCCAATTTACGACCACGTTCCTATCAGCGTAAATAATACTCATAATAATAATAATACTTATAAATATGAATACCTTTCCCTTATTAAATACATGAAAACTTTTTCCAACTGCACAACACAACTTCCTTTTCACTACCGGTAACACGTATGGCAGGAGCTATGCCATGTTGGCAAACGCAAATGCACACACGAACTAACGGAAACACTGCCTCATCAGGAAAATAATAAGAAACATCCCTGACACTCGAGCGCGCACACATGAACGGGTTCACTATTGATGTAAAAACAGAAAGTGTAAAGTGATGGAAGCGCATGCGTGATACATGTTACTCGGTACTCCTAAACCAAGACGCGTTTGTTTTTCAAGTCAAAATTTATTGAAAATTTTTACTTTTCTTGCGGAACACTTGCAAACCAGGTTACTCGCAATCCAAGGTTCCACTGTAGCAGGAATAAAATTAGGTGCTTTTTTTTTTACTCTTTAAGCATCTGAATAGCGATTTGAATCGTAGGATTGTTGACTTTTTGTTCAGTAATTATAGAGTGTGTTATCACTGCCAACTTTTCTGCATGAGTTTCACAGACAAAAAGTATCACTGTGTTTAACTAAAAAGAGGTATAAACACAGCTTTTAAAGGTAGTGCATTAAACACTAAATAAATTACACATTGATCAGTGTTATCTGAGTTACGTGTTTTACTTTACGCCAGCTTTTTGTAATTGTACTAGCTACATCCACTCACAAGACACATCAACGATCTCTGCTACTTCTTTTCAATATTTATTTTCTTTATAAAAGGTAACTGATCGATAGGGAACTGGTGACGTGTCCACCAGATACACCATACGACTGGTCCAAGCACACTTCTGTACTGTGCCAGAACTACTGTGCAGGGATTCATGAAAATTTCAGTTCAAATGTCAGTGAAGTTAAGTCTCCGTACAAGACATGCTAGGACACTAAACCCTAACCTGTCGCTTTGTTGAATAAGGGAATACCGTTTGTATAATGTGTCATTATAATGTCAAAGTTCCTTGAGCTCAGTATCAAGAAGTTCAATCACACGCCACATCTCTCTCTCTCTCTCTTTCCATGCCTCAGTATGGCAGTGATGTGAGAAGCGTGGACTCTCTGGGACAGACAGCTCTGACCCTGGCTCGGCGAGCATGCAGTCAGGTGTGTGTGGAAATCTTACTTCAGTACGGATGTCCCAGTGAGATCAGCCCCACTATGTCCTCTGCCTCGATCACGTCTCCGTCTGGAGCAGCCAGTCCCAGTCTCTCACGCAACAGCAGCTCCACCAGCCTGAGTCGTTGCAGCAACAAAAGACACCTCTCCTGAGGTTGAGGCAGGTGCGGTCAGGTGCGCACACGATGCTACAGCACAGGCAGGGTTCTCATGTTTAACACTCATTACATCCACTGGAACACCATGAAACTGAATCTGTCCAGACACATGTTGTATATTATTCATTACCAAAGACACAAGACAAGGGTTGGCATCTATTCCGCCCAAATTTTCCCTTTTAGCCATGTTCAGACATTCAGACACGACCAATAGTCTGCATGTACAAACAAAATAACACAAGAAAAAAGTTCCCTGCGCTTGTCCTTTTCCATGTGTGTATTAGCCATAGTTTAAACAAGCCAGGTATATTTCCTGCCCAATGTGACATCATATAAGAAAAACTTATGTTTAACCCCTGGGTTATCTCTCAGGTCTGTTGTTTTCTAGTAAGTGTGGCTCAGCAAGAGTTAATTTACATAAACACTGAAATGGCATGTATGGAGGAGGAGTAAAACAGCTGGAGATTGAGGTGTGAAAAAAATGGTATTTCACTAGGGGCAGTAAACACACACACACACACACACACACACATGCACATGTGATTGAATGTGATTTACTAAGACATGGCATGATTTATTCCACTGGTTAGTGAATGCAGTCTGAGCCTTTCTAAGCTCTATAAGGGATTTTGCTATGTACTGTACTTGTGGGTATTGTTTAATTAATCTTTTTCTTCCTAGGACCAACATGTCAAAAGAATCCCGATGACTTTGGTATGAACTCCTGATGTGCTGAAGAGGATTACGAGGATTAATTACTACTTAAATACTGTGATGTGAACACTCGCTCTGCAGAGACACAACGAGATCATAAAGCGCTTTAGAGACTAAAATTAACAAAAAAAAATCTGAAATAAATAGTTAATTTAAACACATGTACATATAGAGTAAGAATCGAGAACCTATGTACTTATGAGAGAGAGAAAGAGAGAGAGAGAGAGAGAGAGACTACAAGATGAAATGTATAGGAAAGAAAAACTAGAAATTAAATGATTCTTACTATTAGTTGCTGATTAACGTGTGGAAAAAAAGAGCAGTAGATATGAGGAGAATGAGTCGGATCCCCCTGACACACACACACACACACACACATATGCACACACATACACACACACATATACACACACACAGAGATTAGCCTGCATTAGCATGCTGTGAGATAAGCTAGTGTGTTAGCAAAACATAACTATTTAGCTAATAGTGCTATAGAATAAGAAAGTAATAAATACATTACTATACACTGCATTAGCTAAACATTAACATCTTAATATGTGAACATGTAAGAAATAAAAGAAATAAGTTCTACAGGTTGGCTATGTCAGGGGGAGCGGCTCATCCATCAGAGGCACTTTAGGCAAACTAAACTGAAAATTAAATATTATTTGAAACAAGTACAGTGCTAGTGTTTTTACACACTTGATCCCTTCCTCAAGGGGGCGTCATAAGCAGTATCTGACCACGGCCCTGAGATACGCTTTAGTTACATTTTTAATGAATCCGATGCTTCATTTTAACTGACTTTCCTTTTTCTTTAAGTCAAATCTGTAGTCAGATATAATATCATTCATTAGTAAAGGTTAAAAATAAGTGCTTTGGACCAGAACTTCCTGTTAGTGGCGCTCTCTACAGCGCATCAACCTGAGTTAATGCCTTGTGTTTCATTTGAATGTATTTCAGAATCTCATGTTCTTGATGCAGTGTTTCTAACTGAGCTGGTGTTGTGTGCGTGTGTGTGTGTGTGGTTGCCGATTGTGCCATTAATTAAAATCGTAAAATAGCACATTCCTTCCATCTCATGAAGCTGAATGCATTGTTGTGTAGTGTAGTCAGAGAACAGCACCGTGATCATGATGATGATGACGATGATGATGATGAAGCTCTGAGCCAGCTCCTGATGTAGTGTTGAACGTTTACAGATAGTATTTTGCAGGTTTTTCTTTTCTCTAGTGAACTACAGATGAAGTAACCATGCAATGTGTTTTAGTATGTTCATCTCTCCACTTCAGTGCTTCTGCTCTTCTCTGTGACTTCATTATTTTTCGCAATTTTGACCGAATGCATTTATTCATGTGCAATGTTAAAGATGTTTTTTTCTACTTTTAACTGCACTCAGAAAATACACAAGACACCAAAATAATAAATGTTTTCTACAGAGACGGGTTTCTGCGTGTTTACTGCTCGTCTGGTACACCAATGTCTCTCAGAACCATCTCAGTCTCATCTTGGTACAATTTAACTCAATTTAGCTCAAAACCTTTTTTGTTTTCATTTTTATGATTACAGCATATGAAAATCAAAAATCCAGTATCTCACAATATTAATAAATTTTTTATTTGTATGGCACTTTAAACAATTGTCATTCTCACAAAGCAGCTTTACGCAATCAACAGAAAATTATGGCAATTTGTATGAAACGTAAAAAATGTGAATGAATCAAAATGATTGGATAGTCCCTGATGAGCAAGCCGAGCACGCTGTCTGCATTAGCCGAGGCCAAGACCGTCTTCATGGTAAAATGGAACCGTCCCCAGTCACCACATGCATCCCAAGCAGATAACACAGGCCATCCAAGCGACGACATCTCTAACCAGAAACGGGGCACCAGGACCCTGCATCCCTTGATTGAAGTTGGCGTTGTGAATCGTAAGACACTAGCAGTTCACTCAGGTACTGTGGCACAAGAACATTAAATGCTTTATACGTCAAAAGGAGTACAGTGGAACCTTGGATTACAAGCATAATTCGTTCCGGTAGCGGGCTCGCATTCGTAAACTAAATCAAAATTTCCTATAAGAAAAATTATTACTTCCACAGCCCCAAGAAATAAATACATAAAAAAAATTAATACGAAATATATAGTAAAAATAAAACAAATTAACCTGCACTTTACCTTTAAAAAAAAAGGTAAAAAAAATAAATCCTGACAGATAATGTGTTTTCTGTTTGTGCACGCACAAATGTGTGTGTGTGAAGCTTAAGTAACTCAGTTAGTTCATCTTACACAGTTACCCTTCCTCCACTCTTTTCACACACACGCGTGTGTTTTTGTTTTATAAACAAAAAATCTCTCTAATGACACTCGATTGAACGACACACTAACGTAAAAATAAAACAAATTAACCTGCACTTTATTTTTGAAAAGAATCAGAGTGAGTGACAGCAGTGTTTCCATGTAGAGCAGCAAGAAAGAGTGTGTGTATGTGTGTGTCTGTGTCTGTGAAGGAGAAAATAGGAGGGGTCTGTGTGTGTGTGTGTGTGTGTGTGTGTGGCATGGTGTCCAATGGAAATGGATCTTTAGGCTCTCTACACCGCATTCCAAATTATTATGCAAATTGGATTTAAGTGTCATAAACATTAAATGTTTAGTTTTTAAATTAAACTCATAGATGGTGAATCTCAGACATGTGTGATAATTAGTTTGCCAGATAAGCCCAATTAGAGGAAAAGTACTGAAAAAGGTTGTTTCACATTATTAAGCAGGCCACAGGTTTTAAGCAATATGGGAAAGAAAAAGGATCTCTTTTCTCATGAAAACATTAGATATTTCATGAAAACTTGAGCGTGATCATCGTACTGTGAAGACATTTGTGGCTGATTCAGAGCACAGACAGGTTCGTGCAGATAGAGGCAGAATGAGGAAGGTTTCTGCAAGACAAATTCATCGGATTGAGAGAGCAGCTGCCGAAATGCTATTACAAAGCAGCAAACAGGTATTTGAAGCTGCTGGTGCCTCTGGAGTCCCGCGAACCTTAAGGTGTAGGATCCTTCAGAGGCTTGCAGTTGTGCATAAACCTACTATTCGACCACCCCTAATCAATGCTCACAAGCAGAAACAGTTGCAGTGGGCTCTGGCATACATGAAGACAAGTTTTTAAACAGTCTTGTTTACTGATGGGTGTCGTGCAACCCTGCATGGTCCAGATGGATGGATGATTGGTGGATGGCCACCATGTCCCAACAAGGCTGCGACGTCAACAAGGTGGTGCTGGAGTCATGTTTTGGGCCGGAATCATGGGGAGAGATAGGGTCGTTTAGGGTCCTTAAAGGTGTAAAAATGACCTCTGCAAAGTATATTGACTGACCACTTTCTTTCATGGTACAAAAAGAAGAACCGTGCCTTTTATAGCAAAATCATCTTCATGCTCGACAATGCACCATCTCATGCTGCAAAGAATACCTTTGTGTCATTGGCTGCTATGGGAATAAAAGATGAGAAACTCATGGTGTGGCCACCATCCTCCCCTGACCTCAACCCCATTGAAAAACCTTTGGAGCATCCTCAAGCAAAAGATCTATGAGGGTGGGAGGTGGTTCGCATCAAAACAGCAGCTCTGGGAGGCCATACTGACATCCCGCAAAGAAATTCAAGCAGAAACTGCCCAAAAACTCACAAGTTCAATGAATGCAAGAATTGTGAAGGTGATATCAAAGTAGGGGTCCTATGTTAAGATGTAACATGCCCTGTTAGGATGTTTTTGATTGAAATAGCTTTTGATTTCAGTAAATATGACCCCCTAAAGCTGCAAATTCAACGAAAGCCCATTTTCAGTTCTTTACAACCTATAAAATGTTTTAACTTGTGCATAATAATTTGGAACAGTGTGTTTTTTAGTTTTTTATTTTTAAAATAAATATTGTTATCATTAGGAGGTTTGTTCAATAAAATTCTATTTATACCCTAATGGTTAATGACTTGAAAATTATACTGACTGTCATTTGCAATGACTAATTATGAAAATCAGGGAAAGATATCATTTGCATAATAATTTGGAACACGGTGTAATGAGACTTGCTTTTGCTTTACTTGTGCGCTGTACACACACACATACAGATACAAAATAAAATATGTTTTACACACACACATGTGGTCACAGTGCTATAGTAAACAGTACATGCGTGCACGGATGTTGATTATTTCAGTAAGAGACGCGCACTAAGACCCAGCAGGGGAGACGATTACCCACAATTTCGCAGCGCAAGAGAGAGAAAAAACATTGGCTAAGTTGTAATCACGTGACGCTCTGCATCAAAACAAGAAGCACATGCGATGTGATGATTTTTCTGGCCCTCATTAATGATGTCCTCAAGGATTTCCGCAATGTTTTCGCCTTGGCTTACCTGGACGACATCTTGATATTCTCATGCTTGATAAAGGAACACAAACTCCACGTACGCCAGGTCCTACAATGACTGTTGGAAAATAAACTTTACATCAAGGCAGAAAAATGCGAGTTCCATTGTATTTTCACCTCCTTCTTGGGGTATTCCATCTCCCCTGCACGCATCCAGATGGGTCCTACCAAGGTCAAGGTGGTCACTGACTGGCCATTACTGTCATAAAGACGTGAACTCCAATGCTTCCTGAGGTTCGCCAACTTTTATTGTCACTTCATTAGAAGTTATAGCATGGTGGCGGCCCCACTTGTGACACTCAGATCATCCAAGACACCATTCCGATAGAACCCCTTGGAAGATAAAGACTAAAAGGAACTCAAGTGCAGTTTCACCGCAGCACCCATCCTCATCTTTTTTGACTCCTTCCTTCAGTTTGTCATTGAGGGGTCACAGCACCAGGTCATGCCCACCTATCAAACGAAGCCATTATTACCTGCAACTCTGTTCCACACTCCAGTTCACTGCTTTCGTTTTGCCCCCTCATTCACCAGCTCAAGCAACCCTTTTTTTCTCATTTCATTTCTCATTTCACTCTATTTAACTCACTCACAAACAACCACGCCTTGTCAGATTATTGTGTGCCATGATGCCCAATTTTCCAATGACTTCTCCTGTCTTGCTTCTCGGATCTCTATCTCAATCTCGACCCTGTTCCATCTCCTCCTACTCAGGCGCTGCTACCACTACCGGCACACATCACCCACCACGAACCATGCCTCCCTGCACCACCCACATATAACGACAACCCACTCACCTTCACCCGTTCATTTCTGTCTCCGTGCTCTCTAGTAGTCGAGCTCCAAGCCTCATCCTTTCCACCAAAACATTCAAAGGTAGCTTACATCATTACTCTTCTTTCTGGCAGAGCAAGGGATCGGGAAACCTCCCTATGGGACGCCCAAGGCCCTTGCTGCACCACTTTTGAGACGTTTATCAATGTAATGAGGCGGGTGTTCGATTGCTCATTTTCTGGGCGACAGACGACTACCCAAATTAGGCCAAGGGTCTCGTTTCGTTCACAAATATGCCATCAATTTCTGGACTGTGGCTCCCTCATGTGGCTGGGATCATCAAGCACTTTTCGATGCTTCGCCGATCCCATCAAAGATGAGCTAGCTGCTCGAGAGCTCTCTTCCACTCAGCTTGTGGATCTCAATACTCGCGTTGACGCACTTAAGCTTGATCATGGTGAAGCTGAAGATCATCAGCCACTCCATACTCAAATCTCCATTCCAGACTTCACCAGGCCTTTATTTAAAAACCCCACCCGAACCCATGCAAATTTGCTGCAAACGCCTCTCGTTAAAGGAATGGCAATGCTACTTTTATTGTGGTCAAGCAAGCCACGTGGTGCAATCCTGCCCATTAAAATCCCTGGCCTCCAGGTAATTGAAGGGCCCCACTCTCAACCCTCTCCCAGATTCATGACCACTGTTCCCAGTAACCTTAACCTACATTAATCAGTCCTATGTCATGAAAGCGATAGACTCTGGAGCCGACCAAAACCATCCACCATCAGCCGTCTTTAGATCCCATCCCACTTACTCAGCCAGCCATTTCATGTTCAGGCACTAGAGGGCAGCAAACTTCCACCACATACTGACCACTCACCATACAGCTCTCTGGTAACCATTCTGAAACTATCTCTCTCATACCTATCTGAAGCCCTCACGTGCCAGTAGTCACAATTACAATCAAGAACTGCTACCCACTTCCCCGCTTTTTAATTACTCCAAGTGAAATGGACATGCTACTTAGTCTTTTTCCTTCTGGTAACATTCCTCTCATTTTCAACCTCCCCTCAGACAAACTCCAATCATCTTTCCTCCCTCTCCTAAACTACTTTTCATTAACACTAATCAGTTCCTGCTGCTTTTAAGAAAGCAAGGGTTATTCTGTCTCCATCCTCCTGGACCTGTCAGCTGTATTTGACACAATGAACCACAAGATTCTATTTTCTATTCTTATAAGCCTTGAAATCTGTGGAACGGCATGGCAATGGTTTGCTTCTTACCTAGAATATAGGTCGTGTGAGGTGACATGAAGGGGATCCTTCCCCATGCAGACTCTCTACAGGGCTCAGTACTGGGTCCTCTTCTGTTCTCTTGGTAAAGTTACATTATCACATAGCTTTCATCCCATTGTTATGCAAATGAAACACAACTTATTTTTTCCTTTCCTCCCTTAGACACTGGCAGACATCTCATCCTGGATAGCAGCTTATCAGCTGAACCTCAGTAAAACAAATTGCTCTTTATCCCTGGTGATTTATCCCCCAGTCAAGACCTTGTAATCTAAATAAATGTGTTGTGCTTTACCAAAGGTAGCGTTTTAATCTAAAGGATGATACACGTGTGCACAGATATGATCAGATTTATCAATAAAAATGCAGACATAATCCCCAAGAAATTTAATTGCTACCATTAAACATTTTTATTTTTATTAATTTTATGTTAAATAAATTTTGGGTGGAGACATCTGCTTGGTCTTGTAAATTCGTTTTAAAAGCCCCCATTATTTGCCACCAGTGAAAACAATTTGATAACTTCACACCTATTGTGAATAAAAGGTGAGAAGAGATTCCCGAAGAATCCCCTGACATGAATCCCATTGAGGTGGTGTGGCATGCTCTGAAAGACTATATTCGAGAAGAAGCAATACCAACTACGAAGTCAGAATTAAATGCTGCCATTAATACATTCTGGTTTCAGAAACTAACAGAAATGGCATGCAATAAATACATAAATAGGTTCTTCCAGTTGTGATTAGGAATCAGGGTGGACACATTACAATATCCCAAATACTAAATGTTCAATAGCTTTACATAAATGTTCTTATATGCACAAAAGAATTTTTCCCCAAGGATAATTCTAATAGCATGAATCCACACTAAGTACAACAAAGAATTGTGTATAATACGGAGCCCCCCAAGGGTCATGTGGGGGTTGAGAGGTTGTGTGCAGATCACTGAGCTTCTATAGACTCTCAAATTGACATTTTTACATTGACATTTTTCAATCCCTGGAAGGGAACAGATGGATATTTTCCTTATCATAACATTTGATGTATTGTTTTCTTTAATCACTTTATACACAACCCATGAGCGGAGACGATTACCCACAATTCGCAAGAAAGAGAAAAACAGTTGGCTCAGTTGTGATCACATGACGCTCGGCGGCTCCATGCTTATCTTGCGAAACACTTGCAAATTGCGTTACTTGCAATCAGAGGTTTCACTGTATTAGTTTTCACTGTTATGCTGATGCCACACAGTTATATGTCTCAGCAAAAACAGATGAGAAAAACAAGCTCAATAAAGTTAAGCAATGTGTGAAGGACATAAAAGACGTTAACGTTAAAAATGTTAACTAACCTCCTTCTGCTTAATCCTGCCTTCTTCTTTGTCTTTCGGCTGTTCCCTTTCAGGGGTCGCCACAGCGAATCATTTGCCTCCATCTAACCCTATCCTCTGCATCCTCTTCTCTCACACCAACTAACTTCATGTCCTCTTTCACTGCATCCATAAATCTCCTCTTTGGTCTTCCCCTAGACCTCCTGCCTGGCAGTTCCAACCTCAGCATCCTTCTACCGATATATTCACAATCTCTCCTCTGAACATGTCCAAACCACCTCAATCTGGCCTCTCTGACTTTATCTCCAAAACATCTAACGTGGGTTGACCCTCTGATAAACTCATTCTTAATCCTATCCATCCTTGTCACTCCCAAAGAGAACCTCAACATCTTCAGCTCTGCTACCTCCAACTCTGCCTCCTGTCTTTTCTTCAGCGCCACTGTCTCTAAGCCGTAGAGCATCGCTGGTCTCACCACTGTCCTGTACACCTTTCCTTTCATTCTCGCTGATACTCTTTTATCGCACAACACACCTGACACTTTTCTCCACCCATTCCAACCTGCCTGTACCCGCCTCTTCACCTCCTTTGAACACTCTCCGTTGCTCTGGACCGTTGACCCTAAGTACTTAAAATCCTGCACCTTCTTTACCTCTGCTCCCTGTAGCCTCACCGATCCTCCTGGGTCCCTCTCATTTACACACATGTATTCCGTCTTGCTGCGGCTAACCTTCATTCCTCTGCTTTCCAGAGCATACCTCCACCTCTCCAAATTTTCCTCCACCTGTTCCCTGCTCTCGCTACAGAGCACGATGTCATCTGCAAACATCATAGTCCATGGGGACTCCTGTCTTACCTCATCTGTCATCCTGTCCATCACCAGAGCAAACAAAAAGGGGCTTAGAGCCGATCCTTGATGCAGACCCACCTCCACCTTGAACTCTTCTGTCACACCTACAGCACATCTTACCACTGTCTTACAGCTCTCATACATGTCCTGCACCACTCTAACATACTTCTCTGCCACTCCAGACTTCCTCATACAATACCACAGCTCCTCTCTTGGCACCCTGTCATACGCTTTCTCTAAATCTAAAAAGACACAATGCAACTCCCTGTTACCTTCTCTATACTTCTCCGCCAGCATCCTCAAAGCAAATACTGCATCTGATGTACTCTTTCTAGGCATAAAACCATATTGCTGCTCACAAATGCTCACCTCTACCCTTAACCTAGCTTCCACTACTCTTTCCCACAGCTTCATTGTCTGGCTCATTAGCTTTATACCTCTATAATTGCCACAGCTTTGCACATCTCCCTTGTTCTTAAAAATTGGCACCAATACACTTCTCCTCCATTCCTCTGGAATCCTCTCACTCTCCAAAATCTTGTTAAACAAACTTGTCAAAAACTCTACTGCCACCTCTCCTAAGCACTTCCATACCTCCACAGGTATGTCATCAGGACCAACAGCCTTTCCACTCTTCATTCTCTTCAACGCCCTTCTCACCTCACTTCTACCAATATTTGCTACTTCCTGTTCCACAACAGTCACCTCTTCTACTCTTTGTTCTCTTTCGTTTTCCTCATTCATCAACTTCTTAAAGTACTCCTTCCATCTTCCCATCACCCTCCTGGCGTCTGTCAGTACATTTCCATCTCTATCTTTAATCACTCTAACCTGCTGCACATCCTTCCCATCTCGATCTCTCTGCCTTGCCAACCTGTACAGATCCACCTCTCCCTCCTTACTGTCTAGCCTAGCATACAAGTCCTCATATGCTCTTTGTTTGGCCTTTGCCACCTCTACCTTCACCTTACTCTGCATCTCCCTGTACCCCTGTCTACTCTCTTCAGTCCTCTCAGTGTCCCACTTCTTCTTAGCTAGCCTCTTTTCCTGTATACACTCCTGGACTTCCTCATTCCACCACCAAGTCTCCTTGTCCACTTTCCCCTTACCTGATGATACACCAAGTACCCTCCTACCTGTCTCCCTGATCACATTGGCTGTAGTTGTCCAGTCAACTGAAAGCACCTCCTGACCACCCATAGCCTGTCTCAACTCCTCCCTAAAGACTTCACAACATTCTTCCTTTCTCAGCTTCCACCACTTTGTCCTCTGCTCTGCCTTTGTTCTCTTCGCCTTTCTCACCACCAGGGTTATTTTACACACCACCATTCTGTGTTGTCTGGCTACACTCTCCCCTACCAACACTTTGCAGTCCCTGATCTCTTTCAGGTTACAACGTCGACGGTAATCCTGCCTGTGGTCCTCATAGTCATAGGACCACAGGCAGCTAGAAGTAAGCTTTTTGACCATACTGTAACTTTAGATGGCCTTTCTGTTCCATCAAGTGCAACAGTAAAAGACCTCGGTGTGATAGATTCTAGTCTTTCATTTGATGCTCATGTGGAAAATATTGCCAGAATAGCATTCTTTGATATATTGTCACTAAACAATGCAGAAAAATTACTTCATGATTTTATTACCTCTATGTTACTATTGTAACGCCTTTATTACCTCTATGCTACTATTGTAACGCCTTACTATCTCATTGTTCAACTAGGTGCATAAGCAAGCTTCAGTCACAGTAGGTCAGAATGCAGCATCGAGAGTCCTTATTTGAATCAGAAGACAAAAGCACATCACCCCTATCTTATCCACACTGCATTGGCTATACATCACATCGATTTTAAAATACTATTTTTGAATTATAAAGCATTAAATAGTCTCATGCCGTAGTACCTAAATTAACTACTAGTTTCTCACTATCAGCAATGCCTACTTCGATCAAAGGAAGCAGGCTGCTTGTCAGTACCAAGTATTATGAAACAGAGGGCAGAGCTTCAACCTTCTAATTAATGTTTGGGACTCAGAGACAGTCTCACTGTTTAGGTCTAGGCTAAAAACCTATTTATTTATTTAGACAAGCATTTTCGTCAATAGATTTACCTTAGGTAAAGGAGCAGATCTGGGGACCCATAGACAAAGCGTATTATGGTGAATTGGTATGTTAAGATGCTGTCTTCCCCACTCTCACTCAGGTTTGTTGACTTTAAAGTGATTGGTTACTTCACATCCTAGAGAGCTCTCATATCTCTGTTTCTGTCTGGCTCTTCCTTTTACTTATGCTGACATAGTTAGTCCTGCTGGAGTCCCTGTTTGTACTTTAGATTAAATATACATTCACCTTATACATTATGTGACTGTGACCATACCCAACTGTTATCTCTCCCCCTCCCTGTCTCTCTCTCTGTCGAGCTACACATGTTGCTCCTGAGCTGGCAGTGATTTAGACCCCCTCTGCCCTCTGGACCTTTTAGAGTTGTCCTGGTGACCCGCTTCTGGTTGGAGATGTTGTCTGCTTGGGATGCGTGTCGTGACTGGGGACGGTTCCACAACACCATGAAGACAGTCCTCTGTTCTCTCAATACTTCAGGACTGGAGATTCCTATAGTCTGTCTGAGCCTTCAATAACAAACTGGATTCCGTATTAACTTAAAGACAACATCTATTATATTAAACTTCCAGACGCCATACACACAGTATGACCTAAGATCAATCCCTCTCAAGGTTTCCTTCTATTGCAATCTCAGGGAGTTTTTCCTTGCCACCATCGCCCTCGGCTTGCTCATTGGGGACTATCTAATCATTTTGATTTATACACATTTCATACAAATTCCCAGAATTTTTCTGATTTTGTAAAGCTGCTTTGTGACAATGGCAATTGTTAAATCCGCTATATAAATCAAATGTAATTGAATTGTTATTTCAAGGCTGGAGTACTGGAACTCACTCATGGCAGGTCTGACGCTGACCACCATTCGTCCTATGCATCTGATCCAGATTTCTGTAAATGCTTTTTTGATTGATCCTAGGAAATATTCCAATCATTCTGAGTATCTACACTGGAGAGCAGCACACAGCACTGAGTACGATAAACAGCTGTAATTAATCGTGAATTAGAACTGAGAAAATCTATGCAAATTAATTATGTCGTAAGAGAGTAACAAATCCAAATGAATTATTCCACAGACTGATGATAGGGCACACACTGCGCAACATCTTTTCAGTTCCTACAATTTCCTCCCTGCAATTATTTCCTTTTTCATTAACTCAAAAATGAAATAAAATATTATACCTGAGAACTAAGTGTATCCTGACACACAGAGACATCACACCCACACTATCCCACTTTATTACAGATAGAAATGTTACAAAAACCAGCGGCTCTGAGCTTTTTATTATGTACAGTTTCAGTACTAGTTTTATTTCACACTGTGACAGGGTTTGAAAATAAAAATTGATAATAATAATAATAATGAGAGGACTGTTCATTTAGAAATGTAATACATTTGTCTCCTGGGTCTGTAACATGAATTTGGTCCAATTTCTTTTGGTCGGTCCAAAATGAAAAGTCTAGTCATCTAGATTTGGAATAAAACATAATGTGGCTAACAAACACTGGAAGCTAACAGACAGCAGATGTAACATGTGATCCTGCTCATGTTCATCACAAACACTGATGTAAAAAGCACATTTCTGTTTATTCTTAAACTTAGTGTTTATTATAAATTAGTGTTTGTTATATTGAGTCCTCTCATTTTAAGAGTTGAACATCACAGGGAAGTGTTTCTCCTCCTGTGTGTGGTTTGATCATAAAGCAACACCACTGCTGATCTGCTCCATGGGCTGGGTCCCAGATGCAGCACTTCTACACTAACTTATTATATTTTAGAGCCTCACACTGTTCTGCAGTTTGAGACGGAGTCCATGACGTCATCTCCTGTTCCTATTTAGAAGATTGATCAGAACAGCAGACTTGCTGCTGTAACGCTTCTTCAGAAATTTTGGATATGTTGAAGCATTTTAACAATTGCTTAGTCCGTGAATGAAAAGTGTGAGAGTGCAGGGAACTTGTAGAAGGTAAAACTGCTGGAATGTGATGACGCTTTGGGTGTTAAAAGCTGTTGTTGTTACTGATCTGTAGCACCGGCTGTCCTCCTGGCACGCTTTCTCGGGGAAGCTCTAGGAGATGCTTTGTCTGAAAAACGAGAACGAGCGACTTAACTAGTTTATTAAAAACTGAAGTCTTAATGCTGTTTGCATAAAAAAAAAAAAAGATTTAAAAAACACCACTGATAAATGTACAGCACTGTCAATCAACATGCTTATTAAAATATTAAGCCATGCCCACTACCTATATAATATACACTTCATGTTTTTTATCCAGACCTTCCTAAAAGATTGAATGACACACCCAGATTTGGAATCATACACACCTGATAAGTGTGATCATATCTATTGTGGTAATCATCTAAGCCAATCAAAACACAGAACACTGGAGCATTGGGTCAAACTATGGAACCAGGTGGCACACTAGGACACAGGAGAGCATTCATTTTTCAAAGAAACTGATAAAAGCAGGTTATTAAACTCACTCATGACATTAAGAGTTTCCTGTGGAATCCAGCTAATGTCCACATTGTTCAGCCCTCCTGTGCCAGTTTCAACCTTCACCGGGACTCGCTTCTTCTGAAAGGTCAAAAGTCATGAATTAGGGCTAAAGACGCTTCTGATTACAGTTAGAATCCTCTGTGAGAATATTAAAGTAAAATACACTCACTTTGCGAGACTCCAAGACCTGATACATGGCGAATAGCATCAGGAAGACCAAACCGCCAAGGAAGATGTACATAAACATCCTGTTAATGATGAAAGTGTTTATGAGCCCGGAGAATGCACAGAATGCTCATTAAAACCTCTTTACTCATCTGCATGCACAGTGTAGAAATATTTCTCTGGTACATACATTTAATTTACTTCAATGTCAGTAATAAATTACTTACAATCATTTACACTCAACCCCTTACACTCAATCACTTACACTGAGCCATTTATACAAACTTGTTTACACTAAATAACTGAAACTGAATAACTGACAACGAATCACTTACGCAGAATCGTTTATACTAAATACATTATGCTGAATTCACTTACACTAAACAATTTGTACTGTTTAAATGAATCCTGGACAGAACCATTTACAGCAAATTACTGAGTCATTTATACTGAATCACTTATGCTGAATCACTTACACTGATACACTTACATCATCTTACTTATACTAAATTTATGCTAAATCATTTACATTTGAGTCAATCACTTACACTGAGTCATTTATACTAAATAACTTCCACTGAATCACTTACAATAAACCCTTTACACAGAAACATTTATACTGAGTCAGTGACAATGAGCCACATACACAGAATCATTTACACTGAATACATTATCATGCAGCCGAATTATTATATAAATAGCTGAATCATTTACACTGAATCACTTTCAGCTTGAGGTAAATCAATAATATTCATGCAAATAAAGTAAGTGTCCTTACGTTTCTCCATCCAGACCCTCGTCCAGTTCAGTGATGGTCACCGTCTGGTTAAAAACAGCACTCTGGAAAACATTTCCCTTTAAAAGACAAAGGAAAAAGAAAAACTTAAAATCACTCTTAAAGACAATAATAAATAACATTAATAAATCTTATTAATAATTATGAAAACATAAAAACAACAGCACTGTAAACACACACACACACACACACATACATACATTGCTATAACGATAAATCTTTTAAAAATCTACAACAATACCTGTATAATTAGTATTCAATTGCCATGTATCTGATTCTTAATGCCTTATTTTACAGTAAAATAGAATTAAATAAAGGTGTTATATGAAGTAAAGTGATGTGGTGGTGAACCTCAGAGTCGTGGTAGTTGAGCAGGATGACAAGGCCAAATGGACGACCGGCCATCGGCTGTGCGGGAATAAAAGAGTACTCGAATGATGCCTGTTTCTCCGGCTGCACCACGGCATCCAGCTGCAGAGCTGTGAACTACACAACACAAAATACTAATTATTATAATACAAATTATTTTTATTATTATTAATTGTCAAAGGGCAGGCTCACATTTTGGATGTAGAACTGGTAGTCCTGTGGGTAACGGAACGATGCCTCAAGAGAGCGAACTGTAAAATCCTGACTGCCTTTATTAGTAAAACCAACCAGAAACTTCACAATCTCATTTGCTGGAAACTCTACGAAAATAAAATTGATACATTTCCAACATTAGAGAGAATTTTTTTTTTATATACCAGGAACAATTAAAGAGAGAATATGATGTGCACTTTAATAGGTGCACTCAGACTGTTTGATATTAAACACAGGTCAGATCACTGAAACGCAGTCTCTGACCTTCTCCTGTAATGAAGATGATGGTGGTGTCTGCATCGGGGTGAGACGTCACATCTGCAGTTTGGGAATCTTCATCTAAATCATCAGCATCCTGCAGAAAGAAAGCACCGGTCTCGTGATAACACACTATCTTGTCATAAACACACTCAGGTGTGTATGTGTTTATGTCTAATCCTTGTCATTTAAATCCGATGATTAGATAAAGTCTCCCTTTGCCTCAGACGCAGAGGTGTGTTCAGATGCTGCACTGGAGCTACAAGCCTAACATCTGCATCCACATCATCAATTTTTTTCTTTTTCTTTTTTAATCATTAATGCTTTCATGCACAGTTTCCCCATTTCAGGTTATTTTATATTTTTTTATAAAATATAAGATGTTAATTATCTCCAAATTACACTGGAGGAAATTAACCTTAACTCATGAACATTTGTTTTTTGCAAACTTTATTTAAGCTGCACATAAACTAAATTAAATAAGAAAATAATTAAATTATTTAAAACGTTAATAATTAAATTATTTTACTTTTTAGGTATATATTTTCCTTCATTGTGTCATGCAAAAATCATAAACTGTGTAAAGTGTGAATGCACGGACATTAACACTTTTATTTTTTAGAGCTGAATGTTTTCAATTCTGCACACTATTATTTAAAAACATAATTATTATTATTTAATGCAGGCTATTTTAGCCTTTTTTTTTTTTTTACTTCTGGACCAATTTTTTTATTTCAGTGTTATTTATACAGAATCAAAATTCAAATCTAATGAAAAAAGATTGACCTGTATATTAATTATTTATTTTAAATATATATGAATTACGCATGAAATAATTTATCATTGGTGTTGCTCTCACCTCATCTCCTGTCTGAGGCTCCAGAACTTCCTCCTCATCTTCATCCTCCTCCTCTTCCTCCACTGCTGCATCTAGTACGTCATCTGTCACTTCAGCGTCAGGTTCTGCATACACTCGGCCTGCAAGAGCACGAATGTGTGTTCAATAACATGCAGTGTGTTCTGGCATTTTCATCATCATTTAATCAACCATTCGTTAATTCATTAACTTAACTCATGCTTTGGTAAATATTAATCAATTAATTTATTTAATTGCTATGGTATTCTAGGATCAGCCATGTGAAAGTGAACAGGTTAATTTATTTACAGTCTGTTTTTTTATTTATTTCAGATAATAAAGATTACATTCTATTCTTATCGACCACATGAATATTTGTCATCAATAATAATTGAAAGAATAACACTAAGAATAATCATGATGATTAAAATGATTATTGTTTTAGTCTAGGGTTCTTCAGATGCTTACGGGTTCTTCTGATCTAGATTCTGATGAAAGTCAACTGTTTCTCCTTCTTCAGGGGTCTAGACAGAACCTTTAAAAACAGATGTTTCCCTCTGAGAAAGAAAAGATGAAGAAGCCTTCACGAGGTGAGTTGTTTTGGGGTTCTCACAGCAAGCTCCCCAGTGTTGTATGACCACTGTACAGTGTGTGTGTGTGTGTGTGTGTGTGTGTGTGTGTGTGTGAAGATCCAGACTGTTGAACACACACTGCGGATTTCACTTCAGGTTCCTTAAAGAGTTCTGCTCAAAACCCTGTGCAGTTCTTTAAAGGTTCCTCCAGAGCACATTGTATAATCCCCCAGATTTTTTTTTTCTTTTCAGACTTTAGCGCGCGCCCGAGCGCGAGTGCGAGCGCGTGTGTGTTTAGGACACGTCATCTCATTAGGAGTGAACTGGGACAGGGACGCGCGCGCTTCACTACGGTTAATACTCTTATTACTGCACACTTTAAAGAGTTCTTAAAGTTTCCTCTTCATCAGTTTATTATTAGATTCTTCTCGTTTGGCATAAGTATGACGTCACAGGGCGAGTAGAACCGCATGCACGAACTTTATAAAAAAATTATAACAGAAAAGCGAGCTACATATTTAGCATACACATAAACCTGTGTGTATACCTGTGTGTGTGTGTGTGTGTGTGTGTTAGTGACAGAGGAATGAATGGAGCAGAACTGGAGTTTAGTGCCACGTCACACCACTCTGTGTGTGTGTGTGTGTGTGAGAGAGAGAGCGAGAGAGTGTGTGTGTGTGTAAAGTAAGTGTAAAGAGACTCACCGCCGGAGAGCAAAGCGGCCGGAAACAGCAGCAGATACACAAACAGCGACTTTAATCCGAGCAGCAACATTGTTTCATGAAGAAGTGAAGAGAGAGAAAAAGAGAGAGCTGACTGTAACTACTGACCAGAGAGAGAGGGAGGGGGTGGGGCTGTGGGCGTGGTTTTAGTTTTAGGAACGCCCACTTAGACTAACGGGCTCGCTTCTGTTTCGCATGTATTATATTCTTGCAATGTTCACTGCACACACACACACACACACACACACCACTTCCGTTCCTGTATAAGTGTATATGTGTGTTTGTTTGTGTGTGTGTGTAATGAGTCTCATGTCCTCACAGATTGTTATGCCATGTTTTGTGGATGACACACCGCTCACTCTCTCCTCTCCTCCCTCACTCATGTTTCTGCTCAGATCTCAGGTCTCCAGACATCTCATCCTGGATGGAAGCTCATCAACTGCAACTTCTTGGCAAAACCTGAAACTGCTGTTCATCCCTGCTGATCCATCCATCCATCCATCCATCCATCCATCCATCAGGATTGTATAAACTCCCTGGACACTATCTGAGATCCTACCTTCAGTTACTGTAGACAATTTCCTGTCATTTTCCTCTCAAACACTCATGTTCATGTCTCTTCACACTACTGGTCCTCACTCCTGGGAGGTCTCGGTGCACCATTTGTCCCCTGCAGCTGATCCAGAATGCAGCTGCATGACTTGTTTTCAACTAACTCAAGTTCTCTCACACCACCCTACTTCTCCACTCCCTCCATTGGCTTCTTGTAGCTGCCCGAATCGAATTCAAAAGCTAAAAAAAAGATCCTGTGCCCATGTACTTTTCAGCTCTGCACTCTACAGTCACACTCTGCACCGCACTACGTTCCCTCAGATCCTCCAGCACTGCTCAAATGATCCCACTGTCCCTCAGGGATCGAGGAAGTAAAGAATATAGACTCTTTTCTGTTCTGGTACCTAGGAATGAACTTCTATGTCTGTACAGCTGAGTCACTGGCAATCCTTAAGCGCCAATAACATACCTGTGTGTGACAGATGTACTGATGATCTGTATTTATTGACGTAAACCTCTATGTAATTCACTCTAGATAAGGGCATTTGCCAAACGCTGTAAATGTAAATCACACAAAATGGGACAGACGTCTGTTTTGACAAATTTAATGTTATTGAACTAGTTTATGCAACATTTTGCTTATTTATACTGTAAGTACTTCTATTCTATTGTATTCTATTGTATTCTATTCTATTCTATTTTTACCTTACAGCTCTCTACCCCAACATGGATTTCACTCATACACACGCATGCCATGCTGCAATACCGAAAACTCCTTGTGCAGCGTAGCAGGTTTCCTTCTAAATGTCAGATGTGGTTTTGTGCAGAATTTTTTGCTTTGCTGGTTTGTTGTCAAGCCGAGTGGAGGAGGTGTTTACATCCTGCTCAAACTTGTATCCTCGATTTATAACACACACCTTTAACTCACATTACAGCTCAGAGCACAGGCACCGTCATTACTGTCATGGTGAATAACTGCACACTGGGTGAGTAAGTCATTATTGAGACCATCAGGGTCGAAGTTGAAAGGTCTGAAAGCATCAGAGCATAGAGATCATCCTTAAATGGTAGAGCGAGCTTCACACTGAACTCTCTCTCTCTCTCTCTTGACACTGATGCTTTCGGGATAACTCGGCCCTGACCATCTGAGCTATATTAGAATGGTGTTGTGTTGAATTGGCGTGTGTAAATGTGTTCTCTGCAGGGTTCTGGGTGTTTTGGGGCTCCAGTCAGCTCTGGGGTGTGTTGGGGTCGATCATGACGCTCCTGCTGCTTTCATTCTCCTGCAATATTTTATGCTGTCTTCAAAAACGGCTAACAGGTGAGACAGCGCTAAACCGAATGTTTCCGTTACAAACTAGCTACGTTAGCATAGCGGCATGATGAGGAAACTTATATTAATCACTTGTACAGGAACGTCAGAGGTTTGCACAAACTCATTGTAAAGATGAATTTCATGACAATATTGTGTAATGTTGCAGCAGAATAAGCGTACACACACATTGTTAATAAAAACACAAGAGTTTGGAGCGCAAGATTTAATTTAGTTTGGGTTTTCTGAAATCACACCGTAAAAATAACACACACACACACACACTTAAATTATTAATTCAGTGTTGCTAAAAGTTCTGAAATGTGTTTTAACTAGCCCGTCCTAAGGTCTCTTAACTTCCTGTTAGTGATGATGATGGACTCCGGCTAGTAAGTTTTAAGTAGTTTAATGTAAAAGGTGTGTGTGTAACAGCACTCATTGGATTAATTAACACAGTACAATGGGAAATTCCAAGGAGCTCAGTGCAGATCTGAGAAACAGGTTGACTTGGATTCAGGTACATCCATCTCAAAGCCATTTTCAAACTACTGCAGATTTCAAGATCAGTGCTCACTACTGTATGTTACAACATGCTATTGGGGAATGGAGCTACTTTGTACTCCTCAGCCAAGAGGGGGAAAAAAAACAAGGAACCATTAAGGCCCAGGCCTGTCATGGACTGGAAGCAACAGGAACACTAGTGTCACTGTCTCCAGTCAAACCAGTTTTACATCACTATGGATTCAAAGAAAAAAGCCCTGGCTCCTAAATCCACAACCTCAAGCTCCACTACAGTTTGCAGCTGATCACATGGACAAGGAAAAAACCAGAGGTGTGCTTGGAGAAGTGACCCTGTGTTGAGTCACCATCTTTGTGTTTCAAATATTAGTGGGTTTTTATTAAAGGTGTGTGTGTAGAATCATTCTGATTCAGAAAAATGGCAGGTCAAGGGAACCTGCCCTGACCTTCACCTTTATTATCTGTGTGTGTGTGTGTGTGTGTGTGCAAACCTCTGACCACAACCGTAAATCACATCCGAACCGTGATAGATCACACATAAAATAAACACACATAGAGAGAAAGAGAGAGAGAGAGAGAGAGAACAGTTTGACATTAACTACTTCACTGCAATGCTTTGGGGAAACTGGGCCTAGGAGTTTTAATTTTTCTGTGTGTGTGTGTGTGTGTGTGAGAGAGAGTGAGAGAGAGAGAGAGACAGTTACAGTGTGCACTTTATGTCATCTATTTCTCATCCTCAGCTAAAGGGAAAAAGTTTCTCCCCCGATTCAGAAGAAGGTAACTCACACACAGACACACACACGCACACACACCCCTCTATTTATTATTATTATTATTATAACGTACACTTGCCTGAGTTCTCATTCTCATTAATATAAGCATTAATTACACTTTGAAGATTGACAAATTAAAGTTTTATTTATTAAATATGTTTAGGTTTAAATATGTTTCATATTTTGTTTGAGTTGTGAGAGCAGTGTGTTTATCTCTGCATATATTACGTCATTATTGCTGCAGCTGTGATTTATGCATAAGTGTTATTAACTACAGAGATCATTAAACACAGAGCCAGTACTGGCCTGTAGAGTTGTGAGGCCCTAGGCAAGGTCATGTAAGCTGGGCCCACTGGTGTAATTGTGTCTGTCATTCAGCATCTGCAATTAAGAATGTGTATAAAAAGTCAGTTTTTTGCTTGAATTAATTGTTAAAAGGAATCTGTTTTTCTTAACCTATTTATGTTTAATATTTAATTCTAAAAAGAATCTACATATTAAAATATCACACACCTATACACACACGCCATCTGTATGAGCAAAGTGTACCACAATAAAATTGTGACTGCAACATTGATGAGAAACAGATTATGCTTTGTTAAGCCATGGGCTCTCCGTCTCTGAATCTGATTTATATTTATGTAGACGTTTTTTTCCTTTATATGACGGACTAGTTGCAATCCTGAGCTGCTCGCTGTACAGTTAAATCTCCCTCCGCTGTCAGCTAGCAACCAGGTAACATAGCATAACAGGGAGATCTCACTCTCACGAGCGCGCATGCAAACACATGCACATTTAAATTTACTATTTAATTCAGCAACTGTACATACTGGTACCTTGCGCAGACATTAACTACACATTTAGCCTATATGCTTGCGCCGTGTAAAATCGGCAATAAGACAGATGACATTTTGAGAGGCAAAACACAAATTTAGTTAAATAATTTCGTATTACCATAAAATATTGGGAACTTTATTTTTGACAGCATCTTTTCTGTCATGCAACTGCCTAATAAGCAATTAAACACTGAACACTAAATGGTAAGGGCATCTCTAAAATAAGAAATTTTTTAATCAAACGTGAGCAATTTAAAGAGATATAGTGGAATCTATGTATACGAATACTATGATCATTACTATGATCATTATGGCCAGTTCTCCCAGTATTTGCACGCAGTATAATGCAAATTAATATAAGGTGCTTCTGTGTTTGTTGTGTGTTGTGTCTGTCTTTTATGCTTTTATTTATATATTGTTTTGTATTTATTATGTTTTTTAGCAATTTGTCATGTGTTAAGTATACAGAGCTATCCTTTTTATTTAATATAATGGGTAATTTTTTTCTCACTGTTGTTGTGAATTGTATCATGTTTACTGGGTCCATGTGTTGTGCGTACAACTATATTTATACATTAACGTTTTATTGTGATGAGAGAGAAATAATTTTAAGTACGTGCGCGGGGCCCTAGGCGACCGCCTGTATTACACAGAGATCATTGAAGACTGCGGTCATTAAACACAGGGTTCAATAAACATTTAGGTCATTAAGCAAAGAGGTCATTAAACACTGCAGTAATTAAACACTGCAGTCATTAAACACAGAGGTCATTAAGAGTGTTGGATTAGTTTTTTGATCTAATGCGTATTCTGACGCGTTAGGTCCGCCATTTAAGTTCTCAGTTATTTAGTTATATTTTTAAAAATGTAATCCGTTAGTCAGACAATTTATCTAATCCGTGAGCCAGACAGCAGTCATTCCCTTAGTGTGTGTGTGTGTGAAAGTCACCCTACAAGCCCCGCCCCCAATAAGCAGCCCCCTCCTCCCAACCGTTCCCCCCGCCCCCCGTTATTCCTGCTGTTATACCCCTATCTCACCTATGTGGTTTGACTCACGGTGAGAAGCGGTGTTTGGCACTATGAGCTTCCGCAAGTGACCGCCCGACATTCTGCGACGTTCTGCAAGGTTTGGCGAAACCACATAGGTGAGATAGGGGTATTAGTAGTTAACAAACTTCGCTGAGTGATGATGGTTAACTAATTATAAAGGACTTGACTAAAACAACATGTATCAGGAATCACAAAGGAGTTTTCATTTCTGCGATGGAAAAGTACTCGAACTAGTTACTTTTATCAGAAAGTAACACTGTAATGTAACTGATTACTTTTTAATGACAGTAATTTTGTAGTAATTAGTTACTTTAAAAAGTAACGTCCCCCAACACTGGTCATTAAACAAAGAGGTCATTAAATACTGCAATGATTAAACACTGAGGTCATTAAACAGGGCGGACATTAAACAGGGCGGTCATTAAACACATGTTATTAACACAGCAGTCATTAAACATGTGATAACTGCAAGTGAAAAAAAATTATATTTGCGTCTTCCTCTTTGTATTTTGGCTGCCGCCACAGCGCATCATCTGCCTCTATCTAACCCTATCCTCTGCATCCTCTTCTCTCACACCAGCTAACTGCATGTCCTCTCCCACTGCCTATATAAATCTCATCTTTGGTCTTCCTCTGGACCTCCTGCCTACCAGTTCCAACCTCAGGGTCCTTCTACTTATATGCTCACAATCTCTCATCTGAACATGTCCAAACCACTTTAATCTCCATTGTTATTTTCAAAACATCTAACGTGGGTTGTCCCTCTGATGGACTCATTCTTGATCCTATCCATCCTTGTCACTCCCAAAGAGAACCTCAACATCTTCATCTCTGATACCTCCAACTTTGCCTCCTGTCTTTAGTGCCACTGTCTCTAAGCCATAGAGCATCACTGGTCTCACCACTGTCTTGTACACCTTTCCTTTCATTCTCGCTGATACCCTTGTCTCATAACACACCTGACACTTTTCTCCACCCGTTCCAACTTGCCTGTACCCGCCTCTTCACCTCCTTTCCACACTCTCAGTTGCTCTGGACCGTTGATCCTAAGTTCTCCACCTACTTTACCTCTGCTCTCTGTAGCCTCACTGTTCCACTTGGGTGCTTCTCATTCAGACACATGTATTCTGTCTTGCTACAGCTAACCTTTCATCCTCTGCTTTCCAAAGCGTACCTCCCGAGTGTCTCATCCTTGATGCATACCTACCTCCACCTTGAACTCTTCTTCTTCTGAGCGGGCTGCAAGACGATCAAATTTTTAAATAAAATTTTAACTTAAAAAACAAGCAAGTCTTGGTTTACGAGTACAGAGTATCATGTGGCACATATGCGCTTCTTGTTACTTTACAGCAGTGATTCTGGTAACTTTTTTCAAAGGTAAAGTGCAGGTTAATTAGTTTTATTTTTACTTCATAATTTTGTAATAATTATTTTTATATATTATTTTTTTAAGGTTGTAGAACGAAATATCAGAATTTTTATTATTTCTTATAGGGACTTTGATTTATGAGTGTTTTAATATACAAGCACACTTTCAGAACGAATAATGCTCATAATCCAAGGTTCCATTGTATTATAATTATAATTATAATTATTAATATTATCTATGCTTTTTGCTTTTCTTTTTCATTACTTTTTAGACCTAGTGTCACGTTATGTTCCACTGCACAGTTTAATGCGTGTATATAATGTTTAATCTATTTATTTCAGTTTTTTATTTTGTCATTGATTTTAAGCTTTGGCAGTAGGAGTGTATGCTGGAGCTATCACAGGTACACATAATATTGCCTGTGTTTTGTAGGATTCTCTGTTAATCAAGTGTGTTATCCCTTGAATGTTTCCGTGAATATAAATAGTGATGCACTGTTTTGTGTTTGATTACACTCAATGCAGATATTGTAATTTTCGGTGTCCTGTTTGGTGTACGGTGTATGCGCATTGTGAGTGCCGCGTGCGTGTGCGCTCTACATTAAATACAAGGATTTTAGATACAGTACATACATTCTGCCGAATGCTGCCAAACCGATAAGGACTCCATAAATGGGCATATATATCAATAATGACCCAATAACAGCGCTACCAAGCCTTAATGAGGCGTTAATGTCGGGAGGGGGCTGCTGAAATTTTTTAACATGCTCCAATTTTTCTCCTGACAATAAAGACGCTGAGAACCACGTCAGAATTTATACAGAGCCCAAAAAAGGCTGTAAGCAGCTGTAACCGTTCTTTACCAAGGCTATCTAGTTAGTTGCATTGGTCTAGATTCGGGAGTTCAAGCTCATAGGAATGGGGGCGTTGGTAGTAAAATCATAAAAATTCTAAATTCCTAAAAATTAAGATACAGTGAAACCTTGGATTACGAGCATAGTTCGTTCCAGGAGCAGGCATCAATACTTGTAAACCAAATTTCACTTTTCCATAGGAAATAATGGAAACTCAAATTATTCGTTCTATACCCAGAAAAATAAATACATAAAAATAATTAACACACAAAAAAATAAAACAAATTAACCTACACTTTACCTTTTAAAACAAGTAGAAATAAATCCAGACAGATTAGTGTTTCTGTTTGTGCGTGCAGGCGCTGTGTGTGTGTGTGTGTCTGTGTATGAAGCCCCTCCCATTCTGAGAGAGAGGGTGTGAAATTACGCACGCGCACACATAAGAGAGGCTGAGGGAGAAAATGGATTTTTAACCTTCTAATGAGACTTTCTTACACAGTAAACCTTTTTTTATTTGAATTTCACATAACCACACATTAACGAAAAGACTGTTTTGTCAGAAAAATTAGCAAGCAACATTGCTAATGACACTTGTGTGAGCGCATACTAACGAACTAATTGCTGTAAAGTAAAACAAACAAACAAAGAACCTTACCTTTAAAAAAAAATTGCGACAGGGCAGTGTTTCTGCAGAGAGTGTGTGTGTGTTTACACACACACACTAAAGCCGAGAGAGTGTGCGATCCGGCACGGTGTCAAATTATGCGCGCACACATAACAGAAAGAGAGAAATTTGATTTTTTTAACCTTCTAATGAGACTTTCTTTTGCTTTACACGCGCGCACACACGTATGTTAAAAGAAACAGTACACACGCGCTGTACACACGGGCTTACAAACATAAAATAAAATATGTTTTACACACACACGTGCTCACATTGGTATAGTAAACATAACATGCGTGCACTAATGTTGATTATGCCAGTGAGAGACGCACACTAAGACCCAGGATGGGAGTCGATGAAGAATCTTGCCTCGTCTTGCGGAGCACTCGTAAACTGCGTTACTTGTAATTCGAGGTTTCACTGTACTGAAAGTTTACACACTTTTACACTTTGTATTTATTTCATTATTTTATTTTATTTTTTATGTTTCCCCAATTTTCTTCCTTATTTCAGTCGAGGGGCTGACGTTACCATGTGACGCCAGCTGACCACATCTTTTCAAACTCCTCTACCACGCACTATTGGGGGCGGCGGAACACACTCAGAGGACAGCACTATCTGTTCCTTCCGCTTGCGTGAGCTCACAGACGGCCCAATTGGCTGTAGACCCGTAATTAATGTGAAAGCACAAAGTACCTCTTATCCATCCCTTCTGAGAGATCTCAGCCAATCAGCTCTCTCGGCTGCGAGAGGTTACAGCATCACCCAGGAATCGTTGGATGAAAGTTTAATCAGAGTAAATTAGACTTGACTTTCTAAATGTAATATTAAAATTCTCTAAAATAGGAATCTATTCAGATTTTACCTTTATAGCTATAACCTGATTAACTAACTCCTCTCTGCGATAACACACTTTCTTTAAACAATTTAAATAACGATGTTCTCTCTTACATCGACTCACACAGGGATTATATACACTTACATAACAGTTGCCCACATCCAATTCTCTGTAAGTGCTGTATAAAGGTTATAAAGTTGTTGTTTTTTTTCTAGTATTGCTGTTAAACACTTGATACGCAGGTGTAGCACAAATACACACACTTATATTAACGCTGCTTTTATCCACAAAATTCATATAACACACATTTTTTTTTCTTACAGTGGTGTGAAAAACTATTTGCCCCCTTCCTGATTTCTTATTCTTTTGCATGTTTGTCACACTTAAATGTTTCTGATCATAAAACACATTTAACTATTAGTCAAAGATAACACAAGTAAACACAAAATGCAGTTTTTAAATGATGGTTTTTATTATTTAGGGAGAAAAAAAATCCAAACCTACATGGCCCTGTGTGAAAAAGTAATTGCCCCCTGAACCTAATAACTGGTTGGGCCACCCTTAGCAGCAATAACTGCAATCAAGTGTTTGCGATAACTTGCAACGAGTCTTTTACAGAGCTCTGGAGGAATTTTGGCCCACTCATCTTTGCAGAATTGTTGTAATTCAGCTTTATTTGAGAGTTTTCTAGCATGAACCGCCTTTTTAAGGTCATGCCACAACATCTCAATAGGATTCAGGTCAGGACTTGGACTGGGCCACTCCAAAGTCTTCATTTTGTTTTTCTTCAGCCATTCAGAGGTGGATTTGCTGGTGTGTTTTGGGTCATTGTCCTGCTGCAGCACCCAAGATCGCTTCAGCTTGAGTTGACGAACAGATGGCCGGACATTCTCCTTCAGGATTTTTTGGTAGACAGTAGAATTCATGGTTCCATCTATCACAGCAAGCCATCCAGGTCCTGAAGCAGCAAAACAACCCCAGACCATCACACTACCACCCCCATATTTTACTGTTGGTATGGTGTTCTTTTTCTGAAATGCTGTGTTACTTTTACGCCAGATGTAACGGGACACGCACCTTCCAAAAAGTTAAACTTTTGTCTCGTCGGTCCACAAGGTATTTTCCCAAAAGTCTTGGCAATCATTGAGATGTTTTTTAGCAAAATTGAGACAAGCCTTAATGTTCTTTTTGCTTAAGTGGTTTGCGCCTTGGAAATCTGCCATGCAGGCCGTTTTTGCCCAGTCTCTTTCTTTTGGTGGAGTCGTGAACACTGACCTTAATTGAGGCAAGTGAGGCCTGCAGTTCTTTAGTTGTTGTCCTGGGGTCTTTTGTGGCCTCTCGGATGAGTTGTCTCTGCACTCTTGGGGTAATTTTGGTCGGCTGGCCACTCCTGGGAAGGTTCACCACTGTTCCATGTTTTTGCCATTTGTGGATGATGGCTCTCACTGTGGTTCGCTGGAGTCCCAAGGCTTTGGAAATGGCTTTATAACCTTTACCAGCCTGAAAGATCTCAATTACTTTTGTTCTCATTTTTTTCTGAATTTCTTTGGATCTTGGCATAATGTCTAGCTTTTGAGGTGCTTTTGGTCTACTTCTCTGTGTCAGGTAGCTCCTATTTAAGTGATTTTTGGATTGAAACAGGTGTGGCAGTAATCAGGCCTGGGGGTGACTACAGAAATTGAACTTTTAACTGTGATAAACCACAGTTAAGTTATTTTTTAACAAGGGGGGGCAATTACTTTTTCACACAGGGCCATGTAGATTTGGAGTTTTTTTTCTCCCTTAATAACATAATCTTCATTTAAAAACTGCATTTTGTGTTCAATTATGTTATCTTTGACTAATAGTTAACGGTTTTTGATGAGCAGAAACATTTAAGTGTGACAAACATGCAAAAGAATAAGAAATCAGGAAGGGGGCAAATAGTTTTTCACACCACTGTATATTTTATTCTTGTTTATTGATTTTGTCTTTGTGTGTTTGTCAGTGTGAGTCTTAAAAACAGAGAGATGGAGGAGAACCCTATTTACGGTAACATCACCTACACAGGTAAGAGCGAGTGCGCGCACGCGAGAGAAATTGTGTGTATTAATATGAATCTCATAAAAATATGTAAGCAGATGTGTAATAGTGTGTGTGTCATGTTTTCTGTTGTATTTAACTACAGATGAGAAACAGGAAGTGAAAACTCCCGCTGAGGTAAATTTACATCCTAATTTAAATTATCCTCTGTCAGAATTAAAAACATTATTTCTGTTCTTTAATGTGAAAGTGTTTATTAAATGTTTAGTATAGTTTTATTTCTGAGCTGAAGCTTCAGTACACACTTTAGTGCACAGTAATGAGTACACTTCACCGCTAACTCCACTAATTCAGGACTAACTCAGGAAACTAAACACTTACTCACACAATAAACACCAGTACACCCACAAAATAACCAGATAGCACACACACGTCGCGGAGACGTCTACACGACGTCATCTTTTTCATCTGGCAGATGTCATGCAGAGGGCGTTTACTCATCTGGCAGATGTTGCCGAGACGTCCGTGCCAGATGTTAGAACGACGCTTAGCCTACGTATTTAAGACGTAAATGAATTAAAATGACCCTGATCCGCTCTTTAGACGATGTTAATCAGATGTTCATTCATCTGCCAAATGTGTCTGATTCATGTCGAATAGACGTCGTTTTATTAAAACACCCCCCTCCTATTATTATAATTAAATATAATTAACCATGGTCAACAGAATTTTGTGAAGAAAGGAAATTCAAATCAAATTCAAATTTTATTTGTCACATACACAAACATACACAGTACGAAATGTAGTGAAATGCATTATACGACTGCCATTGACCCTAAAAGAGAATTAAACTTTACAAATAAGAAATAAATATAAATAAAAAGAATACGATAGAAATTAAATAGAAAAATTAAATTAAACTAGGAAAAATAGAACTAAAAATAAAAATAGAAAGCATAAGACAAACTGGATTTTTTATTTTATATTTAATAAAAACCCTGTTTTACACCAGCAGCAACTTACAAATAAGGTCTCAATTTGAAAAGATGTACAAAACATAAAACACCACAAATAAGTATTAATCATAGAAAAAAATTTAAACACCAACAGAAACGTTTTTGTATGTTATGACTTTTAAATATGACCGTTAGAGACGGTTGGTCAGGAAACTCAGGAAAAGTCAGATGCAGACAGGACACTTTTCAGTCACAAACTGCTGTAAAAAAATATAGAGATAGATATTCAATTAAAAATCATGATACTTAATTTGGCAAATGAACAATATTTATACTTTCTTCCTCTCGCTTCACAACTCATGAGAACAGACCGAAACCAGAACTGAACCGCAGATTAAGCACGCGCATATTAAAAATAAAAAATACAAGAAATAACTTAAACCAAAATAACGTGACTAAACATCGCTAAACAGCAGGTGACATTTATGTTCAGTATTTTGTTTCTATTTAGAAAGATGGGAATTAATTCCTGCTTACCTTTTCCAAACGCCCGCCAAACGTTTGTCTTCTCAACACACTGTGTTCTCTTCTCGCGATGTTTGCTCTGATATTTCCGTATTTTCATAGTGACAAGATTTCTTTGGTTTATCTCAACATAATTGAATCTAATACATGTTAAGTTGTTGAATTTCAAGCAAATACAACATGATTTATTCATGTTTATCTTGGAAACATTAAATTATTATGTACAAAACACATATTACATTTTAGTACATGTAACAGGTAGCCAACTTCCTTTTTTGAGTGTATAAGAAAAAAAATGGGAAAAGTAACATGAATCTGCATTTACATCTACAAAGTAATGTAGTGATCGTCTTTAAATGTGCTATACGTTCTAGTAAAATATCTGGATTAAAAAAAAAAAAAAAAATTCACGTATTTCCCCTCTAAATCATTCAAGTCATAGCTGATGCTGCAGCTTCCCGTCCACATACCAGCAAATTTCGGATGATAAAGATACGTTGTATAGATGTAAAGACGATGCATCATTTAACAGCTCAAACAGGCGATCTACAGACGATCAAATGCTATCTGGGTACACACTGCTGTTTCTACTAAACACCCACTCACTTACTAAAAAATCGGAATATTGTGGAAAAGTTATCATTTTTCCTAATTTAATTAAAAAAGCAAAACTCTCATAAATAATATGTAAAGTGAAATATTTCACATCTTTTTAGTTTGTTGTAATTTCAATGTGTACGACTTATAGCTCATTAAGAAAAATCCAGCATCGCAAAATATTAGAATATTTACTAAAATCAATCACAAAAAGAGTTGCAATACAGAAATGTCAAAATTTTGAAACATTATGTTCATTTACACCTTTACTCAGGGCTCCTTTGGCACAAATTACTGCCTTAAATACATAAATACTTACTCATTTATATAATGTTAATTTGGTTAATTTGTTATATTTTTACTTCATATTTTGTATTGATTATATTATTATTTTATTATATAAATATTTGGGGAATGAATCATCAGAGTTTCCATCATTTCTTATGGGGAAATTTGCTCTAATATATAGTTGTTTAAATATAAAAGCACAATGTTTAACTGTATTAAGTACTTAATACGTAAGTTTATACTAAATAATTACTTGCTCAAAGCAAATACTATGTAAACACACTAAACACTATTCCTACCTCTAGAAGGTCATATGTGATTAGTGGTACAGCTCATGAATAATAGTAGTATGCATTAGGACGTATGTGTGTGTAGTGTAAGTGTGCATCAGTCATACAGGTGCGTGTTATTTACCTGTAATGATTGTTTCCGTGTTTTATAGTGATGGTGGTGTTTATGCATGTGCGTATGTGTGTGTGTGTGTGTGTGTGTGTGTGTGTGTTGTTAGCAGAACTTCTCTGCTCGAGACTGCTATGCTAACCTGAGCCTGAAAGCTCCTAAGCCTTCAGCGCCTGGCCGTGCGTCTCCTCTTAGTCAGATCCAGTATTCAGATGTTCTGATGATCTGTGAGGAACCAGAGGAGAAGAACTCAGAAGATAAGGACTCCTGCTCAGGTCTGTCGGATCTGTATGCCTCGGTCGATGCAGAACGTATTAAGAGCAAGAAGGAGCAGAGCAATGAGCCATACGCCAATCATGTGTGAGGAGCAAGGACACGCCCCTCTGCTGTCTTTTCATCAACTTCATTATTATCATCACCTCCATGATCATCATAATCACCACCATCACATACCCACCATCATCATCATCATTACCATCATCCTCATCATCATAAGCATCATCAGCTCCATGATCATCATCATCACCACCCCAGCATCATCATCATCATTACCATCATCCTCATCATAAGCATCATTATCACCTCCATGATCATCATCACCACACCCACCATCATCATCATTAACATTACCATCATCCTCATCATCATAAGCATCATCACCTCCATGATCATCATCATCACCATTACCATCATCCTTATCATCATCATCATAAGCATTATTATCACCTCCATGATCATCACCACACCCACCATCATCATTACCATCATAAGCATCATAAGCATCATTATTACCTCAATGATCATCATCATCTTCATCACCATCACCACCACCACCATCATCATCCTCACTTCCATCATCATCATAATCATTATCACCTATATCATCATCACCATCGCCATCATCATCATCATCATCATCACAACAGCTCTGTAAGACGTCTCTGGTGACGGACTAATCTGCCACAGCAACATCAGCAGACAATCAGAAACCTGGGTTCCTCAGAATGCTCTTATAAATATTTCGAATACAATCATTATAATCTCTTTTAGTGTGTGTGTGTGTGTGTGTGTGTGTTCGCATGTGTGCATGTGTGTGTCAGTGTGTAAGACACAAGCCTGAGAAATAAACAGAAACCTTGTTTACTCCAAGTGTTTAAGATTTTTTAAAGAATGAATGGATAAAATGAACTCATCACATCACCACAGCATGAACTACAGCAAAGTGTTTAGTGCAGAGAGAGAGAGAGAGAGAGAGACCTGTGACACCTAATCAGACATTATGAATCTAATCACCGCATCCTCTGTCTAACATCCTGACCACACCTAAGACCTAGGGTGTTAGAATTCCGGTCATTCTATCTTTTTTAAATAAATACCATTTTTAATTATTCAATGGTTATATATTATAATCATCTGTTCAAAAAAAAAAAAAAAAAAAAGGTAGAATTAATTCATTAATCTGGCAGTAAAACCTGTATAATAATGGAACCATATAATAAGACATATTATATTATAATTTATAATATAGACATATTAATTAATCCCAGACTCTTTTAATTAAACAGATCAAACTCGTGTTTAGGTCAGAGATCAGAGCCTGGTTTCCTGATAACGCACACTCTTAACGCGTTAAGAAGACTCTTAAGATATATCTTACGTAAGTTGTTAACTTTTCTAAGTGTGTTCCCCAGTAAAAAAAATACACTTTAGTGTATTAAAAATATATTGAAATCCTCGATAGTACATTGCAAATATACTAACAAAAAATTGTACCATCAGTTAATATATAAAAAGTTTACTAACATCATGCTTTTACCAAATTTTGGAATTATACTTTAAATATACTTCAAAACAATTGTATTATAGTGTACTTTCCAAAAATATATTATTGGAAAATATACTTCAAGTGAAAGTGTTTTTCAATGTATTTTTGGTATATTTTTTTTTTAAATATGCTCGAAATAATCATTGTACAAATGTACAAAAAGTACACATTATAATAATTTTTTTTTTATATACGGAAGTCTCGGTAAATTATCAGTTAAATTTAAATGTACTTATTCATATGTACTTATATTTAGTGCACTACTCTCGTGCGTGCATGTTTAGACTCGTTCTTGCACGCTGAAGCTCTCTCTCCCGCGCGTGCCCACAAACTCGTTTTTGCGCGCTGAAAATCACTTTTGCACTTTGAAGATAATTTCTGTGTTTAAACTTTCTTCTATGCGATCACTGTCATAAAGCGACACTTGCACGAACTGCAGCAGTGATATAGCTCTTCAACTATTCTAGCCAACAAGAGACTGGAATCAGCGCGACACCAGCCAATCAGAAGTGGGAGGCGGGCAGATTCGGACTGTCTGATTGGCTCATCAGGCCTCCGCTTCTAGTTAATTAACGGCTGGAAGGTGCATCGTTGCTTGCGTTCGTTGGTATCGTTATTATTTTATTTTCATCGAAATAAAGGAAATTTAATGGTTTTTGTTTGGTAGTTTAAAATTAAGTCCATACTTTAAACTATAGAATGTGTTGTCTAATGTGTTGTTGCTAAATCTTATGTACTGTGCTTGTGGTATAATGGCTCTGTAGCTCTCGGCTTGTTTTCAGTCTTTGTGTAACAGAATCAACACACCAGGTTTAAACTAATACTGTACGTGTATACTCCATTAACACCAGTTTAAAATTTTGTTTGTGTGTTTGTAAGACAACCTGATTTTTGTTGAACACAAATAAACTATAGTAGTGCTTTTTTGTAACCTTGTGCAAATTGAATCTGTTGAACTCATGAATAAAATCTGCCTCATAATTACTGATGTAATGTGTTTCAAAAACATGTTATAGTGTAGAAAATGCATTTAGCATTTGTAAATTATCCTAAACACTTTTAGTGTACCGGTAATACATTTGCAATACTGTAGTATAGAAGGTTTTATGTACTGTATGATACAATAAAATATATTTGTATTACCCACAAAGTGTACTTTTTTAGTATTTGTAATTGACCAGAAGTATAACAGCTCCTGTTGCAATAAGAATATACTCGTAGTATATTAATCATGTATTTGTAACACAGTAAAAAAAACTGTAATGTACTTATAATACATTATATATACTTAAATTGTATTAATTACTGTCAGGTATGTACGTTAGTACACACACAGGCATATACTTTAAGTGTACTAAGTATACTTAAAGTTGTTTCACCTTAGAACACTTAATACACTTAAAATTGTGCTTTTGTACAATTTAATTACAACTTAAATACACTTAGTACAAAATTAGTTGTTTCAAAATAGCAAACTTCAAGTATACTAGTCATTAGTCTGTACATTTAAGTACATTTACGTATGCTTCGGCATACATTTTTTTACTAGGGTTTCCCGAACTGTCCCTTAGAAGTCTTCTTAAGTTGCTGCCTCTTACGTCCGACGTTAAAAGTCGCTGTGAAGGTACTAAATTAGCCGACATTGGTTGCTCATGAATCGATTTTTCACTGCTTTTGCATGACAGCGTTAAGAAAGACAGCACTTTCTATGCAAATTAAACATTGCACAAAATTCTTCAAATAACATTTACTTCGACATTGGTTATCCTACCAATAGCATGCCATAATAGACAAATTAAATCACCAAACTGTCGCTAATATTTTTATGTAACCTGTAGTGGCGATGAAACAAATCGGGTATACAATCAGAGTTGATTGATAAACAGCTGACAACACTCTTCGCCAGCTTTAGAAACAATGTAAAGCATTGTTCGGGTTGTATACTGTAGCGCACTATGGAATGAATACGATGAGATGACAGATTTTGGTGGCGTGATTACGTTTCCATTTTACCACGCAAAAAAATTAAACATGTTTAACATGCGGAAGCTCGCGGACCTTCCAGATCTTCGCGGAACGTCAGGCGGTCACTTGAGGCGGCTGATGGTGCCTTATACCTCTATCGCACCTACACGGTTTGACTCACGGTGAGATGCGATGTTAGACAGCGTAAGCTGCCGCGATTGCCCATCGACGTTTCACGTGGTTCTGCATGATCCGCAAGCTTCAGTGAGGACCGGCTAAAATTTTTTTACATGTTTGAAAGATGGAAAGATGGAAACGTAATCACAGCGCAAAAATGGTGGGATACGTAGGGGTATAACACCGTATCTCACAGAGAGTCAAACCGCATGCGGAGTTTAAAACTCCCAAGTTTATATTCTCATTTAACTAAATCAAATTTCATCATAAAATAAATCGTGTCAAAAGAAAAGTCCATCCAGTCATAAATGATGTCTAATGATCAATGAAACACATTTTAAACAAAAATCAGCAAGCAGCTGGACATCAGGAGGTAGAGCTTAAGTACGACGCGTTGGCCTGGCAAGCGCAGGTCTGAGCAGGTCAAGAAGCTCATCTGTTGCCTTAAAAGGCGAAACCTTTTTTTTTTTTTCAATAGCCACCTCAGGCAAAATATAAAAAGGGTGAAGTTTTTCCTAAAGTTAAAAAATTTACATGAACCACACGGCTCCGTGGACGGCGCCGTCTTTGGTTTAGCACAACAACACGCTGTATCGCTGCCAAATTGTTTGCCACCTGTTTAATATTAAAAGTGAGGCCTACAGTATATTCATCATTAATACGACTTGCCATAATGTGCTTCCATACACCGCTGATTTATAAAGACTGCTGCTCAGTGGCGGCGACTAGCGTCTTGAGCTGAAACTACGCTAAGAGTGAGTTAAGGTTGGTCCAGACCAACCTTATGAATGTGTGACTTACCTAAGATATACTGTACTTAAAGTACGAAATTTCGGGAATCGCGCCATACCGTTAAGAGAGAAGTTAAGGTACAACTTAAGAACTACTTAGCGATAAGAAGCTTTCGGGAAACCGGGCCCAGACTGGTATACCATTCTGACTTTAGTACTGTACATGTCTTGTTTAATAGAAGTTTTATCATGACCAGTTAGAACCACACTAACCACATCAAGCTGTTTCCCTTAACATGGATCTAAAAACCTCAACCCTGCACTTATAGAAAGGTTCTGTGTGGGAGGTGAGGGTTGTTTGGTTCCAGGCAAAAACTCATTTGAATCCCAGAGTGCCTGGTGGCACGGTGGCTTATTGGTTATCACTGTCGCCCTGCACCTCCAGGGTTCCACTCCAGCCTCGGGGTCTGTGTGAATGGAGTTTGCATGTTCTCTCCATGCTTGATGGGCTTCTCACACAGTCCAAACACATGCAGATTAGGTTAATTGGTGTTCTCAAATAATTAGTGTGCCCGTGGAGGGGGTCAAAGAACGTGTGCGTGTGTGAGTGTGTGTATGTGTGTGTGTGAGCGGTGAACAGTCACCCTGTTTAGGGTGTACACCGCCCTGTGCCCTTGTATAGTCTCCTTGTATAGGCTCCAGTCCTCCCACGAGGTCTACAGAGTGGCGTGAGAATCCTCGGTGTGGAACCTTGAGCAGTTTCCACTGCAGGAAAAGAACTGAAGAACTTTTAAAGCGTGTACATGTGGGTGTGTAACATTAGCTATTTTTAAAGGATAGGATTTTAATTTGTTTCGTGTTTAATATTTAAATAGGGACTTTTATCAAATGAGACGCACTTCAGCTAAAAAAAGAAAAATGTTTTTGCTCCCCCTGCTGGCTGCAGAGTAAAATCAGCAGCAATTTTACCCAAATAAAGGTAATACATTTTACAGAAAAAGAGAATTATATCATTTTTAAATGAAACGGAAATCGAACTGTAAATCGAAATGTCTATATAAACAGACTTATATATATTTTTTAAGTAAAGCATCTGATGAAGCCTCTCGTTTACTCTACATTAATATTCACTTAAATTGTGATTTAAATATTACTTACACTTTCTGTCAGTCTGGATATATCTCATTTATCTAGAAATGTAAACCATCTAAACAGCTCATATAAACACTTTGGTATGTATTATACAATATTATACATTGATATATTTTAGAGGAATATTATCCCGTCGTCAATGATATTTGTAACATTTTAATTGTTGGACATTTTTTTTTTTTTATAATTTTCACATATCGCAAACAAATAAATATTTCATGAATTATAATAAAACATCCTTAGAATAAAAACAAGCGTATTATTAACAATTAAACAATAATGCATTGGTGGAAGAAAAGAAAAGCACATATAAACTCTACACCTCTAAACTAGTGTAATTCATTTAAAATATTTTAAGCCGCTTTCTAATTGTAATTTTATGTTTTTATGATTAAAAGTATTTTATTTGTGATTTTATTTTGTTATAATTCAGCTGGAATGCGCGGCTCCAAAATTCGCCGCCACAGGACGGTTTTAAGCCGCCCGCTGCGTAACCCATCAGCCTCCCGCGGAAAAAAATACAATACAATAAAATAAACTCTTTTAAAATTAGGTTTAAACAGTGTTTAGTGCTGCAGTGTTTCTGATCAGTGTGCAGGGTCCGTCCTGCTGTTCCCATGTGTCGTTTTATTTTAACCTAATTTGCTATTAGTTTAGACAAGCTAAGCAGGGTGAGCTAGCGTATTGTTTGAAGGATAATAATAATAATTTCCACAGATTAATATCAGAATCATTATTATTACAGTCGAATTTCCGAAAAATTGTTGACGAAAGTGAAATAAAACAAGTGGCTGTTATTTAATTGTAGACAGACCAGATTGTAGTGTTTAGCAGTTAGCTGTAACAACTAGCAGCTGTCAAAATGTGAGCGCGCGTCTATTATGAGGTTTACGGTAAAAAAAAAAAAAAAAAAAGACAACCAGGAACAAGTAGAGTGGATCAGTTTATTTATTTCAGCAAAAACAACTTTTTAATTCCAAAATTTCGGAATAAGGACTCGGCTCCTGTTCTCATACTAGAATTGATGTAAGCAAGTTTTTATTAAATTTATAAGAAAATTTTTATAATGTTATAAGAAAAAGAAAAGGTTAATTAATTATATCTGGGTCTTTAGTCTATGATTAGCACACTTCACCTCTGCCAAGGAAAAACAATTATACCAGCAAACTCAAAATTGACAAACTATAAGTACTTTGTAATTGTAGGCATAATTACAGTTGATAGACAAAGACAATGCAGGGACAAATAAAAAAACTAAGGAGATGAACTAATCAATTCTCTTTCCGGCTCAGACTGCATAGGTTAAGCTTATTGGGCTGTCACGTGATGAACGAATGACTCTGGAAACCTAAAGAATCGAAACAGATAACCTAAATCCTGTACAGAACCTGTGATATTCCACATGGGCGACTGGATGAATTATTCTTCACGAGTCACACAAAGTCACACAAATTGTTCATGAACGACCCATCACTATTTCTTGTACCTTGTTTGCATCAGCCAAATACACTCCCTGTTCAGTAATAGGTAAAGATGAGAAATGTAAAAATTAGATTGGATAAAGACAAATTTTTGTCTTAAAAACGACTCCAGTGCATTAAAATTCACTTACCACCTTAGCACTGTTATTTCAGCGGTTAAAATATTAATGCCTAAGTTTCACTAAAACGTAGACATCAAAATGTGTGTTTGAGTTTTTAGATATGTCAGGTGAATGAAAGTTTATTTTATTACATGTAAATTTTACCACCACCAGAATATGGCACCACAATGATATGACATCATAAAAATGTAGAACTCGTAGCATATTATTATTTTTTGATTATAGAAACAACGGAAACCAGCAATAAAACACATGATCGTGTGTATCTGTGCTATTTCTTTGCCTATGCAACCCGTTTTCTAATTTTTTGCTCAGTCATGTTTTTTATAGTTGGTTAAAATGAGCTAAAAATTTATTTTTAATCAATGATTTGATCACCACAAACTAATTGGATTTTATGTTGTTTAATGAAACTTGGTTACACGATAGCTGCAATGCAACAGTCCTAAATAAAACAGCCCCTCCTAACTTTACTTTCATGAGTGTCTGCAGGACTGTTAGGAGAGGTGAAGGTGTAGCTGTCTATCAATGCAAGCAAGTGTTATTTGGTCAGTACTTGTCTTTTGAATATCTAGGTATTTTGCTGAAAGGTGCCCCACGCATTCTGTTTCATTATTTACAAATCTCCAAAATATTCTTCAGGCTTTATTGAAGAGTTTACAGAACTGCTATCAATAATTTCCCTAGAGTTTGACTATTTTGCTATAGCAGGGGTCTTTAATATTCACATTGATAATGTAGAAATCAATATTACAAAAGAAATGATAAGTGTTTTAAATGATTATAACATACTAATAGCAAGACTGGAAAACTGGGTCGGGCTTTCGGGGATGGTACTCAAATGGTTCAGGTCATACTTAAAAGGGAGAGGTTATTATGTGAATATAGGACAGCACAAGTCAAAGTGGATGTCCATGACATGCGGATTCCCACAAGGCTCAATTCTTGCACCACTCCTGTTTCGCCTGTATATGCACCCACTAAGTCAGATAATGGAAAAGAACCAAAATGCCTTTCAAAGCTATGCTGATGACACCCAGCTTTACCTAGCCTTATCTCCAAATGATTATAGCCCCATAGACTCCCTCTGCCAATGCATTGATGAAATTAACAGTTGGATGTGCCAACATTTTCTTCAGTTAAACAAGAAGAAAACTAAAGTTATTGCATTTGGAAAAAAAGATGAAGCTCTGAAGGTGAATGCATACCTTTACTGTAGGGGTCAGATAACTAAAAATCAAGTCAAGAATCTTGGGGTGATTCTGGAGACAGACCTTAGTTTCAGTAGTCATGTCAAAGCAGTAACTAAGCAAACTATCATCTCAAAAACATTGCAAGAATTAGATGTTTTGTTTCCAATCAAGACTTGGAGAAACTTGTCCATGCCTCTATCACCAGCAGTGTGGATTATTGCAATGGTCTCCTCACCGGCCTTTCCTAGAAGACCATTAGACAGCTGCAGCTCATCCAGAACGCTGCTGCCAGGATTCTGACTAGAACCAGAAAATCTGAGCACATCACACCAGGCCTCAGGTCCTTACACTGGCTTCCTGTAACATTTAGGATAGATTTTAAAGTACTTTTACTTGTTTATAAATCACTTAATGGCATAGGACCCAAATATATTACAGATATGCTTATTAAATATAATAATAATAATAACAAATAATAAATGATTATAATAAGTTTATTTTATATAGCGCCTTACAAAAGACTCAAGGCCACTTTACAATTACAGAAATATTTATACATAGAAAGAGACATATGAAAAACAACAAAAACAAAATACAGATGAACATGAAACCCGTAGCATTTATCTAATCACAAATTCCAAGATTGGGAAAACAGAAAAGGAGAAAATACATGTTTTAAGGTGGGTTTTGAAATCCTGTAGTGAAGACAGATCACAGACGTGTTTGGGAATAGAGTTCCAGAGTGTAGGGGCAGAAATACTAAATGCACGTCCTCCAAATGATGCGAGTCTATGGCGAGGAATTAACAGTAGACCATCAAAAGACCTGCAAAAGATTCATTAAAATCTGTCCAGACAGTTTGGCGAGATGCTGTGATGTAATCTGATTGGACAGACATACAGACAGACAGAAGGCATATAGACTAGTTCTTTCTGAGAATGGTTTCTGGTTCTCCAATGTATTAACTGTATAATTAAAAAAACAAGTTCCTACCAATGCACAGACAAAACCGTTTCTTAAATTTATATAGAAGATTGATACTAGTTAGAAATTACAATAATAATAATAATAATAATAATAACAAGTTCCCAGTAGAGTGTTAGTGTGGGTAATGTAAATTATGAAGATTCATTAAACATTTAAAACCGTGATTTTACTGTAAAACTGCGAGCAGACGCGCAGCTGCTTTCGAATCCGGTTGATTCCGTCCACGTGATGATACCAAACTGCCCCTTTGTAATCGTCACGCGCACCTAACACCCCTCTCCGTGCTCCCGTGTGTGTATCAATCAACGCTATTAAACATTAAACACTGTGTGTTTACTTCCGTGTGTGCGGGCGCGTAAGAGTTTGCGCGCGTGCGTGCGCGGGAGGACAGATGGGGGGGCTTGAAACCGTCTCCCATTTCCTTTCCTCTGGGTTGTTTTGTTTTGTTTTTTTTCCCCCTTCCTCGCGCGGGTTCTCCATGTTGGACCCGGAGTGAGCGGGGTTCTGCTCTCACTCTTTGATCTTTAAGCTTCCTGCAAGTGACGCTGAGGATCTCACACGTTTGATGCGGAGGATCCGCGCCGTCTGGGAGTTTATCTCGGCAGGGGAAAAGGCGTGCGTGTGTGTGTGTGTGTGGGGCTGTTTGTCTCTGCGCTTTTAATGCTTTATATTCCTGTATGTTTAATGAAAGTGAGATTGAGAAACTGGATTTTATTAGATGGAAAGTTCTGTCATCACACAAGTGCAGAGAGAAGATCTTCAACTGCCTTCCAAATCAGGTGAGATCCTGACACACACACACACACAGGAAAACGCCAGTGCGGGCGCGCGCGTGTGTGTTAACTGTGTGTTATTAACTGATTAACTGAAGACACACACACACTCGCAGGTCTTTATAAATGTCCCTTCACTAATGATGAACTTAAATATTCTGATTATAATAAACTAATTGTGTGTGTGAAAGTTGTGTTAGTATAAATCACACCCTCGTTGCTGACCCTGTGTGTGTGTGTGTTTCCTCTGCTCTGATGTTCAGTGTTTATGTGATGTCTGATCTCATTTGATATTATCGCGATAATTCAGCGTCTGATTGTCTCAGTCCTGCCCCTCTGTTTACTTCTGTCTGAGAGAGAGAGAGAGAGAGAGAGAGAGAGAGTCTGTCCCAGATAAACAGAGGCCAGGGGGCGGGGTTAGTTGCTACTATTAAAGTGTGTAATGAAATCACACACTGATGACATCAGCTATACTGACAGCCTCTGACCAACACCAACATCTACCTGTTTTTTTTACTGTGACATTATTTATTTAACAAAAGCAAAAACATCTGTGCAATACTAAGTACGGCCTGATTGACATCCAGCTTTGGCAGCAATAACTTGAGATACAGTTATTCCCCTACATATGAACGAGTTCCGCTCTGACAGCTCGTTGGTAAGTCCAGCAAACACTTGTCTACGTACTAGGAGACGAACACAACAGGATAAAACGGACATGTTCCATGATCTTGTCCTTCTTCTTCTTCAGAATCGTGCTGATGGTTGATCGATTCATGTTAGCAGAACAAGTGACGTCTTTGATCTTTCCACCTCACTCCATTTTCTCAATCATGGCTTTTTTAGCAGTACCAGCTTTATCGCTGCTGCTTTTACGCTTCCGGACATCCTGGGATCCACGCTGCACGCACGTGACAATGTACTGTATAGCAGGCACATGATTTAACTTTCGAGTATGGGCGGACATGCTCACAAACGCATGTTCGTATCTCTAAAAGTTTGTATGTAGGGGACTTGCTGCAGTTGTTTCCTATATGACTTTATCAGTCCCTCACATCGCTTTGGCCCCTTCATCTTCACAACATTGCTTCAGTTTCTTAAGGTTTTTGAGCATTCACTTATGCACAGCAAATTTAAGGTCCCACCACAGCATTTCAGTTGGGGTAAGGTTTGAACTAAACCTTTCCAAAACCTTAATTCTCTCTTTTTTTTTTTTTTTTTTTTTTTTTTTTAACCATTCTGATTTTGATTTACTGGTGTGCTTCTGATCATTGTCCTGCTCCATGATTCAGTTTTGCCCAAGCTTTAGCTGTTGGACAGATGGCCTCACGTTTGCCTCTAGAATACTCTGGTATGTAGAGGAGTTCATGGTCGACTCAATGACATCAAGAGACCCAGGTCCTGTGCCTGCAAAAACAAGCTTAAAGCCTGGCATCCCTTCCAAACTGTATTTGCTCAGTCTTCTTCTAATTGTGCTATCATGGACTTGAACATATACAATGCTCAGTAAGTCCTGTAGGGACTGAAATGTAGCTTCTGGGGTTCTTTTTTATATCTCTAAGCATTGCACTGTCTGACCTTGGGGTAATGTGCTTGGAACGTACACTCCTGGGTGAATTGGCAACCGTCTTGATTGCTTTCCACTTCTGTTTAATCTTTCTCACTGCAGAATGTTAAACTCCAAACTGTTGGGAAAGGGTTTTATAACCCTTTCCAGATTGATGTGCATCCTCAGTTTCTTATCTAAGACCATTGCTTTTGTCTTTCCCTCTTGGTATTGTGTTAACGCACACCCGAATGCTCCAGACCAACAAACTGACAAAACATCTCCTTTAATAGAGATCTGCAAACCTGGTGATTAAGGGCTGATGATCAGCTGCACCTGGCAACAACTTCTCCTCTTAAATCCAGTGGAAACAGTTAGGGGGTACTTAGTATTGCGCACATGGTTTTCTTTCTTTTTGACTTCATTTTTGTTAAATAAATAATGGCAGCTAGACTTCATTGTGCACGGAATCATACAGCGTGTGGAAAGTTCAGGAGGTAAAAAAGTGCATCTGGAATGAGTTGTTGCATCTTGGTTATCGTATCGGCCCTTTAATGTACAGACTCGTCACTATGTGTTGCCTTATTATTGAGTTTTGCCTTGCTGTTTGTGTGTGTGTGTGATCCCATTTTTCGCTGTTGTGTTTCAGCTTGTTGTTCTTTCACTTTGTCCTTGTCATTAACGCTGTGTGTAATTTTGTCTCCCTCTTCAGGCCAGGGGAAAAAATCTTCTCCTAAAAAGCCCCGTGGCAGGAACATATTTAAAGCCCTATTCTGCTGCCTGCATGCACAAGATGCTGCTCAGACGCTGCCACCTCCCCATGATGCCTTGCTTCCCACCGAGGAGAATGGCTCCATCACCAAGGTGAAGACGCTCATGTCATTAATCCTGCAGGCTTTTACTCGCTCCTCATCATCTGCTGACCAACACGCAGGCTTTTATACAGTTAATGTAGAGATATTAATTATTTACAGCTTCACAGAGCGCTGCAGCTAATGCTAATGCTAATGAAGTAATATTATGGTGTGGGTCCTGATTGGCCCAATAGCAGTAGTAGTACATCGTGATTGGCTGAGCGCTCTAGTATGGTGGGTTCTGATTAACTCATTCCCCAAGAGCAGGTTGATTGGCCGAGAGCAATACAGTTTGTTCTGAAAAAGATTAGACATGAATGATGTGTGTGTGTGTGTTTTTATTTCTTTCTGTTCAGTTGTGCGAGTCTAGTCTCCTGCCGGATGTAACTCCTGAGGACGAGGGGAAGATCTGCGTGGTTATAGATCTGGATGAGACTCTGGTACACAGCTCGTTTAAGGTGCTTCCCCACACTCCACACTTTAATAAGATAATGTGTGTATGAGTTACACTCATGCTTCTATATGTGTATGTGTGTGTGTGTGTGTGTGTGTGTGTGTGTGTAATGTGATCTGATGCTTTTAGCCGATTAGTAACGCTGACTTCATCGTTCCGGTGGAGATTGAGGGAACCACACACCAGGTACAGAAAAACAAACACACACACACACACACACATGCATGCACACACACACGCCTCTTTTTATGACTGTTCAGGTTCTCACTGATTTGTATCTCAAGTTCATTTTTTTTCCAGTGTTTTTATAACAGTTAAGAACTTAAATGTTTTAGAAGCAGATTAAACTTTTTTTACACAACTTTGTAAGTTGTGCTGATTGTGTTATTAAAGCCGTCGCTCCGGGTGTGCACTGTTTGCTGGTGGAGTGTGTATGTGTGAGAGAGATGACTATACTCTGAGTAAATGGATATGTGTAAGTGTGTAAGATTCTCAATGTGTTTTGGCTTCAGCCGGGTTCAAGTAATCCAGGATAGGCTGGATGTCACACACACACTGCCTATGTTTGATTACTTGTTTCCGGAGGCGGCCGATCAGCGACAGTGTGTAAACCGTGACATCACCATGGAAGAGGCAATAGGAGCCTGGTTCATGGAGCAGCGTTAACATGTGCTTCCTGTGCGTGTGTGTGCTGAGATAATGTGTGTGTGTGTGTGTGTTGTATTTGAAGGTGTATGTCCTCAAGCGGCCACATGTCGATTTGTTCCTCCAGCGAATGGGAGAGATGTTTGAGTGTGTGCTGTTCACCGCCAGCCTCGCTAAAGTATGCCACTAAAATACACACTTCTGTTCACTGCTGCATAACAACACACTCTGCATTACTCATCCTATATTTCTGTGTGTGTGTGTGTGTGTGTGTCAGTATGCTGACCCAGTTACAGATTTACTAGATCAGTGTGGAGTTTTCCGAGCGAGACTCTTCCGCGAGTCGTGTGTTTTCCATCACGGCTGCTACGTTAAAGATCTGAGTCGACTCGGCCGGCAGCTCAACAAAACCCTCATTCTGGACAATTCTCCTGCATCCTACATTTTCCATCCCGAGAACGCTGTGAGTGTGCGCATGTTTGCGTGTCTGCGTGTCTGTAATTTAAATTTGTAAATCAGGTGTAGATGTCTCAGGTGTACTTCATTTAGGTACACATCGAATACCTGGACTTACTACAGATTTGTTGTTAATTCAAAAGAATTGTCCATAAAGTTAGAAGAACTTTCAACTTTTTTCGCCACTGAAGATCACCCCAAGACGTACACCACTACTGACCCTAAAACAAAAGAAAAGTCGGCTCCAATATACTAAAAACCATATAAAGAGGCACAGATATTTGGGAGTTATGTTGTATTGGGATGATGACACAAAACTTTTGCGGCCTATGAATCAGTGGGATGTTTGGAGAGGGAATGTAGAATATGCAGTAAATTGCACCCTGCCTAAAATGGAGCATGGCGGTGACTCTGGGGCTGCTTTGAAACCAGCAGTGTGTAAGAGGGCAAGATGTATTCAATCAGGTATTCAATCAATTCTTGGGGAGAACATCATGCCATCTGTGAGGAATCTGAAATTCGGGTTTCATCGGACCTTCCACCAGGAGGAGTTGAAGTCCTGGATGGGTTTGGATTGGCCATCGTACTCGTCTGACTTGAATTTAATATGAAAAAAATATAGAAAAATAAAAAACAAAGCAGTTGCAGCACACAACCCCAAGAACCATACTGAACTAGAGGGCATTTCCCATGAGGAACGGGCTAAGATCCCTCAGAAACAGTCTGACAGTACAGGGAGCTCCACTAAGAAGAGACTACTGAAGGTGTTTCTCATCAAGGGGTCTGCAGTCATCATTAAAAGGAGCATTTTGTGTTGACTTTGTAGAAACCACTTGTTATATTAGTTATGTTGAGGTTTTTAAATTGCTCTTGTTTTACTGATTTATTACACACAGCTGCAAGTTAGTAATTTGGGGGGGAACTAGTTTTTTAATTAGTTATTAGGTTAATATATGTATACATACAGTTTAATCATTTTGAATGCAACTAATAATAATAATAATAATTAGAAATTTATTAATCCCAGAGAAAAATTGCTTCTTCACATATCCCAGCGTAACTGGGGTCAGGGGTCAGAGCGCAGGGTCAGCCATGATACAGCGCCCCTGGAGCAGTTAGGGTTAAGGGCCTCGCTCAAGGGCCCAACAGTGGCAGCCTGGTGGAGCTGGGGATCGAACCGCCGATCTTCTGATCAGTAACTCAGAGCCTTAACCCTTTGAGCCACCACTGCCCCCAATTGTATGTGTATGTGCACGCGTGAGTGTGTGCAGAATAGTGGAGCACATTTTCGTTCATGATTAGTTACTTATGAATAAATAAGCTTAATACACTTTTCAGTTTTAATTGTCTTACTGTTTTTTTTCTAAATTTTGTAACAGTAAAATAGTTTTTTTTTTAAATAACTGTAATGTTCTTGCAGCAGATGGCGCTGTTGGAAACACAAATACCAAACCTAAAAGTACTGAAACGCCTGAGTGTAACGAAAATAATAATAATAACTAACGGATTACTTACAAATTAGCGATTGTCGATGCCTTGACAAAATTAAAAGTTTATAAATGTTTTTTTATTTTTTTATTTGATTTATTTATGTTTATAAAATGTAATCGGCATTTAATTCACCAACAGACAGTGCTTTAAAATTTACTAAAAGCCTTTTTTCTTAGAAAAAATCTGTAAATTTCTGCAAATAAAATGTTAATTTTCCAATTATTATTAGTGTATAAATATTGAGTTGTGGTTAACTCTAGTTGTGTTTAAAAAATGTGGTTAAATTAAAGCTTAACGTTAGTGTTTATTATAGTGATACTATATATAATTTAAAGTCTTTTAAAATAAATTATTTTAGTACGACATCAAACTTTGCGTTTATTGTTAAAAGATACTGTAGTAATATTATAGTGAAGAATAACAGCATGGTTAAGCTGAAGCGTACTGGAGCTGAAGGGTGTGGAAGGCGTCGGTGTCTTTTGGATAACGTGCCCCCTGTGTTTCAGGTCCCTGTGCTGTCATGGTTTGATGACGTGGACGACACGGAGCTGCTGAACCTCCTGCCCGTGTTCGAGGAGCTGAGCAGCGCCGACGACGTGTACGCCAAACTGCGTGAGCTCCGAGAGCCGTGACCTTCATCACCACGCCTCAGGCTTGATCGCTTAAACCTCACGACCTCGAAACGCCTTTAAAACCTCGCACATGCCTTAATCTGTCTAAGAGCACCGCACACACACACACACACACACACACATTCACACAAACACACATATATACATATACATACATACATTGTGTGTGTGTTTGTTTATATATATATATATATATATATATATATATATATAAATATACACACACACCGTACATCACTGAGTGTGTGTTGGTGTGTGTTAGTGTTGTCATCATCGCCGGGTTTCAGCCTGGTGTTACATGTTATGCTCAGGTGTTGAACCTTTTCTACAAGATTTATGTTTTATTCATACACACACAAATAGAAAAACAACAGCAGCAATGTAAATCAGAAATTTTATTGCAGGAACACACACACACAAACACACACACACACACTGAGAAATCTTCATCCTGCTTTGTGTCGTGTTTGAGAACACTAAAGAGAAATGAAAATTACGTCTTTACTGTAAATAAAATGATCCTCAAAACCTCAGCTTTAACATCACACACACACACACGTCTCAGGTTTTATCCAAAAATACAAAATGGATGCTTTTCCTTCTACACACACACATAAAAAAAAAAAATAAATAAATTAATCCATCTAAATGTACACTTTAATTTCAGTTTCAGACTGAGATTAAAAGAATTTAATTCATAAAATGTTTTTCAGTGCGCACACATACACACACACATATACACACACACACACACAGCCTGGAAATTCGACTTAAATCATTTAAAGCTTTATACGTTTATAAAGATAATTTCTCTCCCAGTTTCTTCTGATTCTTTGTCCATTATAAACCAGTTCACTCAGTCAGGTGGTCCAGGTGTGTGTGGTGTGTCGGTGTGTTTAAGCACATGCCCGTAGCATTACTCTTTTTACGAAGATGTTTCCTACTTTCATTTTGGACGAGAGCTCCAGTTAGAGTTTAATTCAACACTACGGCGCTTTGCCCAGGTGAGTGTGTGTTTAAAACATCTGCAGTAGCAGCACTGACCAAAGTCTGTGTGTGATTTCCGCTTTAACATTTTAATGAATTAAACCTGTTCAGTCACCTCAGCCGTGAAACACAACCTTTAAAGTGTTCATGTTCAGAGCGAACACCTGCTGAGACACTGATGTGGACCATGAGGAACGTTTCTGCTGGTCAGAGGAGCGTTTCTGCACCCAACCAAAAACACACACACAAATTACACAGCGAGGTGTGTGTGTGTGTGTCTTGTGTCTTGTTGCAGTTTTATAATCTGACACCTGATTTTTATCTTTTTTGTTTAATTTCTTTTTTAATCAGCATGAATGTTTTAAAAATATATATATTTTTATTGAAATCAGCTTCATGGAGATTCTTCATCATGTCTACTGAATGTGGGGAGAATATCGTTTAGCATTCATGCTAAACAGTTTGTTTTTACTCCAAGTAGCCCCAAAGCTATTGTTAGCTAAGAAGTAACTGAAGCGTTCGGCCTTCATGTTAGCCTAGCGCGCTAATCATCGCACACTAAAACACTCTGACTGGAGTTCAAGCTCTGTTAGTAAAGTTTTTGTACTTTTACCTGAAATCAGTGCCTCGGGTTTGGACCTAAATGTTTATTCTTTTATATTTACTTTTCTACAGTTTCCATCTTTTATTCCACAGTAAATGTGACACTTTTTCCGGTCTTGGTAAATTTTTTGTGATTAAAAATCAATGATCTCTCTCTCTCTCACACACACACACACACACACACACACATACACAGACAGGCAGATGTTGATTTCAGAAAGGGGTGTTTATAATCACAGTGTTCAGTGAGTTTTATGGAAATCTATTATAAACTACAGACTGAGATTATCGTCCTGTTACAGAAATGTCTCACATGTAAATGCAAATGACCTGCTCAGTGTTCCAATGCACACACACCTGCACACACACACACACACACACACACACACACACACACACACACACACAGTGTAACACCGTTTTCTTCGGGTCAGAGAGAATAACGTTGCCAGTTTCAGACTATGCAGATTTTAAAGTGAGACAAAAAACTTGATTCTGTTTACTGTTTTATACATTTTTACTGTTTTTAATAGAAAAAAAAACTGCTGGAGGTTACACACAATTCTGTTTTTACAAATATTGTTTTTGAAATTGGCAATAAAATGATTAATTACACTTTTCTCTGTGTGTGTGTTTAGTTCCTTTGTGTAGCTTTCGAAAATCTGTACATCAGTAATTTTTCCTAAGAAGTGCATTTCTCTACTGTTTTAGGAACTTTTTTTTTTTTTAAAAAAGATTATTATTATTATTATTTATTTCCTTTATTCTTTATTACTTTTTTTTAGTTAACGACTGTGAGCACCTGTAACCAAGAAGAAGCAATTTCCCTCTGGGATTAATAAAGTTATTTGAATCTTGAATCTTGAAAACAGCGCCACACGGTGGATGACCTGCACAGGCCTGTAACTTAGAGTGAAAAAAGGTTTAAAAGTAAATATTAATATCAGTGAACATTTCAGTTCCATCAGAATGACGCCATTGTGTTATAGTTTATAGACAGGACGGTCAGGCTGCTGACGCACTATAACACTGTAACTGTATAAAAGTCTAACAGTGTAAATGAGAGAGTATTATAGTGTAACGTAACAGTGGTCTGTAAGTGCTCTCTGATCAAAACAGGCTGAAAAATGTAGATTATCCTTTAGCAGCAAGTAATTGTTTCCTTATTACTATAAGTCTCTTATCCTGTTTTGGTGCATCCATCTTTACAACATTTCTTCAGTTATAATGTAGGTCTATTTAGTGCCTTAAATAGAAACTTAGCATTTATTGTAAAAACAAATACAATAAAAATTGTAACTTATATCATAATGGGTAAAAATCAGCGTATTTACTGGAGGCCCAGGAATTATCTCGCCTCTGTCTCCGGGGCAGCTGTGAACAACAAGACCTGGAGGAGGTCCTCTCCACAAGCGCCACGGTGAAATAGTCCACACTTTTCAGAATTATCCCGGGTTCCAGGTCCTCAGAAACTTGTGTCACCAAACAGGGACCACCTCTTTGCAAAGTCTCAGGAGTCTGAGGTGGTAACTCTGAAGTTAATTGCTCAAACTTTTTCACATTACTTCACAGTTGACTTCCCCCACTCACCATGTAACCTCAAAGGGCTCTTGCCACTTGGTGAGTAGTTTAGAATTCAATGTCAGTAATAATATGAGCACTTTATGGTGTGAATTCCCCTGTTAGATGACTGATGATCTTGTGCCTGGAACAAATTCTGTTGTGTTAGTTCTCCCAGTTTGTGGAGCTTTACACGCAGATCCGTAGTATATCGTAGTATAAAGATCCCTTTATGACATCATGGACAACAAGTGGTGTGCGCTAGTACGTACAGTAAAGATAAATAATAACAGGGATTTTGGTGGGTTTGTCGAGAACAAACTAACAAATCGGTCTGATTAAAGAATTCAACTATACCTTATGTCTGTAGATGGTCGAAGCAAATGGTAAAACATTCAGACCTTCAGGTTGCTGACCATCAATGGCTCTCACAACATGCCCAGTGGTCTTATGACACGATTAGTCCCAAGCAAACCTTAGAGGGGGAACAGAACCTTTCCCACCCGAACCCGTAATTGCCTCTCACTCGAGTGCTGCACCTCTCACCCACCATCCCTGATGTCTGGATCTGGAACAGCGCCACATCTGCCATCATCTGAAACACCAGCAGTTTACCCAGGTCGTTCCTCAATCACACTGGGTGAAAGGGAGACAGACACAGAGGGGTGAATGATGATTTCTACTCAATTCTCTTTGCTCCTTCATCTTTTCACAGACCAGGGCTCGAAGACATCTTCACCTCCAAACCCACTGTATTTATTTATTAATACAGTGGTGTGAAAAACTATTTGCCCCGTTCCTGATTTCTTATTCTTTTGCATGTTTGTCACACTTAAATGTTTTTGCTCATCAAAAAACGTTAACTATTAGTCAAAGATAACATAATTGAACACTAAATGCAGTTTTAAAATGAAGATTATGTTATTAAGGGAGAAAAAAAACTCCAAATCTACATGGCCCTGTGTGAAAAAGTGATTGCCTCCCTTGTTAAAAAATAACTTAACTGTGGTTTATCACACCTGAGTTCAATTTCTGTAGTCACCCCCAGGCCTGATTACTGCCACACCTGTTTCAATCAAGAAATCACTTAAATAGGAGCTACCTGACACAGAGAAGTAGACCAAAAGCACCTCAAAAGCTAGACATCATGCCAAGATCCAAAGAAATTCAGGAACAAATGAAAACAAAAGTAATTGAGATCTATCAGTCTGGTAAAGGTTATAAAGCCATTTCTAAAGCTTTGGGACTCCAGCGAACCACAGTGAGAGCCATTATCCACAAATGGCAAAAACATGGAACAGTGGTGAACCTTCCCAGGAGTGGCCGGTCGACCAAAATTACCCCAAAAGCGCAGAGACAACTCATCCGAGAGGCCACAAAAGACCCCAGGACAACATCTAAAGAACTGCAGGCCTCACTTGCCTCAATTAAGGTCAGTGTTCACGACTCCACCATAAGAAAGAGACTGGGCAAAAACGGTCTGCATGGCAGATTTCCAAGGTGCAAACCACTTTTAAGCAAAAAGAACATTAAGGCTCGTCTCAATTTTGCTAAAAAACATCTCAATGATTGCCAAGACTTTTGGGAAAATACCTTGTGGACCGACGAGACAAAAGTTGAACTTTTTGGAAGGTGCGTGTCCCGTTACATCTGGCGTAAAAGTAACACAGCATTTCAGAAAAAGAACATCATACCAACAGTAAAATATGGTGGTGGTAGTGTGATGGTCTGGGGTTGTTTTGCTGCTTCAGGACCTGGAAGGCTTGCTGTGATAGATGGAACCATGAATTCTACTGTCTACCAAAAAATCCTGAAGGAGAATGTCCGGCCATCTGTTCGTCAACTCAAGCTGAAGCGATCTTGGGTGCTGCAGCAGGACAATGACCCAAAACACACCAGCAAATCCACCTCTGAATGGCTGAAGAAAAACAAAATGAAGACTTTGGAGTGGCCCAGTCAAAGTCCTGACCTGAATCCTATTGAGATGTTGTGGCATGACCTTAAAAAGGCAGTTCATGCTAGAAAACCCTCAAATAAAGCTGAATTACAACAATTCTGCAAAGGTGAGTGGGCCAAAATTCCTCCAGAGCGCTGTAAAAGACTCGTTGCAAGTTATCGCAAACGCTTGATTGCAGTTATTGTTGCTAAGGGTGGCCCAATCAGTTATTAGGTTCAGGGGGCAATTACTTTTTCACACAGCGCCATGTAGGTTTGGATTTTTTTTCTCCCTAAACAATAAAAAACATCATTTAAAAACTGCATTTTGTGTTTACTTGTGTTATCTTTGACCAATAGTTAAATGTGTTTAATGATCAGAAACATTTTGTGTGACAAACATGCAAAAGAATAAGAAATCAGGAAGGGGGCAAATAGTTTTTCACACCACTGTATTATTATTATTGTTATTGTTGTTGTTATTGTTTAATGCAGCTTTGCTTTTGTAGAGAATTTTAGTGTTTTTAAAACAATTAAGTTTTAAGGCCTTCACAGGGGATTTTGCTGCATAGCTCATATACACTCGCACGTATACATGTCAAACTTGGTACACTTCTAGATCTCATTGAGCTGAACAGTTTTTACGATGCATGTCATGGGCTTAACTCAACATGAAGTCAGATATTTTTGATGATTTACAAAACACACACAATGGACCCACATTACATACACTACACATACACAGTACACCACCTACAAACACATACTGTACTACACACACATACTGTACATACTACACACACACTGTACACACACTATACACACACTATACACACAAATCCTTCACATACTACACATACATGCTACACACATACACATACTACACACACAAAGTACACACAAGCCTACTGCACACACATATTACACACACATACAGCTGTATACACACACATTACACACATACTACACACACACTACACGTGTGTAGTATGCACCTGCGTCATTGCCGCCCGGGCCATAACGATGCCTTAAACTTGTGCCATATTCAGTGACATCAGCGTCCGGGGCTTTTTAGAGGTCTTAACATGCTCAAAAGGCACACAGGTTGCTTCGGCCCGCTCAAACTATAATTTTCCCTTCTTTAGAGTTACTACTGAATATTCATAATATATATTCATATATTATAACGGTATGTTAATATGTACAGTATGTGCATGCACACACACACACACTTAACCACACACCTATTAAAGAGGCCCTACAGTGGTGTTATAGGAAGTTGGTGTTGGAGGAACTCAGCTCTAGTGGAGGATCGTTATAGCAGATAACTAAAGGTAATTAATCAATCAGTTATTTTGAGTAAAAGAAAAAGTGTATAAAGTAGAGTCTTTACTGTAAATATGGCTGAAATGGTGTAAAGTTGCTCTTCATTTGTGCAACATGCATCAAAGTAAAAATAGTTATTAATAAAAAGTGATGGCAGCACGGTGGCATTGTGGTTATCACAGTGACCTCGGACCTCCAGGTTTGATTCCTGCCTCGAGTCTGTGCACATATCATGCTTGGTGGATTTCCTCCAGGTGCTTAGTTATTTTTTTTTTTTTTACCAAATTGCCTATAGTGCGCAAGTGTGTATGGATTGACACCCTGTCCAGAGTGTAACCTGCCTCATGCCCCCTGGGATAGGCCTCTCCCCTCACCACTCTGTACAGGATCCGCTAAAGCTCTATAGAGAATGACTAAGTGAATAAAAAGCAACACATTTCCCTACTTTATGGGTATATGGATATGTTTTGATATTTTTCCTGCTTTTTAAATATAAATTTTTAATATTTTATTTTCAAGCCCTTCCTTTTTGTTTATGACTGTAAGATGTTTTATACCTCGACATTTTTCTATTAAAAATTTACAGTTATAATGTTTCAGTGCATCAGCATCATATCGTTTTATAAATGCTACATTAGCAGATATAATCTTTTAATTATTTATTTATTTATTTATTCACTTTTTTTTTTGTTGATCTTTAATAATGGAGGTCCATTAGTGCTGAATATTTTATTAGTGTGCTGCATTTCCTGTGATTGTGCTGGTGCTTTTTGTTTCTATCGATTTTTTATAATGCACCATAGTCAGCTCCGTCTCTCTCTCTGTTTCTGTCTGTCTGTCTGTCTCCCTCTCTCTTTCTCTCTCTTTCTCTCTCTCTCATTCTCTCTCTCTCTTTCTCTCTTTCTCTCTCTTTCTCTCTCTCTCTCTCTCTCTCTCTTTCTCCCTGTTTTGAATAAATTTCTCACTCATTTGCTTGTTCGACTTTGTATCTCTGCTTCTATCTGGCCATCTATGGGATGGAGTGCCAGCCGAGAACCCAGGCAGGCAAATCCTAACCAAATCCAGTGTATGTGTGTGTGTGTGTGTGTGTGTGTGTGTGTGTGTGTGTGTGTGTGTGTGTGTGTGTGTGTGTGTGTAGGTGTGACATTGGTGTTAGGAGGAAGGGGAAGATCAGGAAGAGTGCATTGTCGGGAGAACAACACACTTCCGAAGCGTGCTCCACGTACCTGAGCTGAAACACACACGTCCCTTACAGATCTGTCTATCATCAGGACTTTAAACCTTGGTCTGAAGGTAAGACTCACTAACTTTTTTTTAATTTAAAGTGTTTTTAAATACTCGCTTGCTGTGAAGTCAGCCTTCTGCTATTAAGAGGAGAGGAGAGTGATAGGAGTGATGGAGAAATAGAGGTGATATGATCAATGTGTAATCAGTGTGTGATTAGTGTGTGATGGCTGAGTAATAAACACAAGTGTGTGAGTGTAAGGCTTCAGACACAATCACATAGAAATAAACGACAGTGAAACAGGTGTGCGTGGTGATGTGACTTGCCAGGTAGCGATGATGAGTGTGAGGTTTATGAATGAGACACACAGCAGTTTATTGCGGTGGTTTGGATCAGACCTAACACAGAAACTGTTTGTTTTATGTAACCTGTGAGAGTCAATGAATGCCCTGGTATACCAGATGTGTGCATAACACCAGATGTTCATCATGAGTGGGAGAAATGACTCTGTGTATGTTTACAAACAAAACGACACTCATCTGCAGGAGGTTTTGTACCTGTTTTTTTTTTTTACCAAGTTAAATTGTGCTTTAATTGTGTTCCTTCTTGCTCTGTGTAGACAGTAATCTATATCTGATTCCATTTCAAGGTAAAAAAAAAAAAAAGGGTGTGGCTTAAAGGAGGTAAACATAAACACATCTTAAATTCCATATATGGTCTTTAAGTAGGAATAAGGAAGTTCATATGTACATGCATATTTTCCATGACCTCTAGCTAACACACACTAACCTGACAAAACTTTTATGGAATCCTCATCCTGTGCCGTTGCAATCTTTTCCTTATATGGGCTTAAAGGTGAATTCTCGTCTACAGCCTTTAAGCCACACCCAATCTAATTTCCATATATGGGCTTAAAGGTGAATTCTCATCTACAGCTTTTAAGCCACACCCACTCTGATTGCCATATATGGGCTTAAAGGTGCACTAACATGTGTTTGCATTATTATGGTATTTTTTTTTTTTTTTCCAACCACAGGACCCATTCATTAAGAGAGAGAATAAATCATAATGACAATACAGTGAGACAAAGAAGAGCGAGATTATTAATTATTTCTTATTATAGTCAGGTTACAACAACAACAAATACGACTATTACTACTACTACTAATAATAATAATATAATCATCATTATAATAGTGTTCACATTTTTTTCTTCAAAAACATTTCATTGTGTTTAATTGGTATTTGTGCTTAAGCTGATATCATAAGTGTGTGTGTTTGTGTGTGTGTGTGTGTGTGTGTGTGTGTGTTTGTATAAGTTTGTAGGTTTGGTGATCCAAAGGTACGAGTCCTGTAGTTAAAGCTCAGAGCATTTTATCCATTATTTATTTTGCTGTTTTTTTTAAATAAAGTAAACATATATAGGGCTTAGGATTGTGCAGTATATTGTGACATATTTTTTTATTTAGCACAAAATAGGCTGAATATGATCAAGTACATTTCTTTTTATTTTAACCAACTACCCAAAATGATTGTGCAAAAAAATAGATAGGCCACATAGGCAAAGAAATATCACAGATGCACATGATCACGTGTTTTTCTGGTTGTTTTTAGTTGTCTCTCATTTTGAGAGTTCTACACTTTTCTGACGTCATTCCTGTATCCTGGAAGTGATAAAACGAATAGTAAAACTAAAAGTAATGATAATTGACCTGTGCTGTGCTGTGTTGCCATTACAGATCTGTGCCACTTGAATTTTAAGGGGTCAGGGCCCTGGGTCTACTTTAGTTCCACATCCAACCATGTGTGCTGTAGGAGAACCTCTGAAGTGTTCTTAGGGCTCCTGTTCGATCCCTTCCTGTGTGCTGAAAACGTTTGTAGGTGACGCAACATTATTTGCATGGAATAGAAAAACACAGGCGCATGAATTGGTGTAAGTGATGTGTGTTAAAGAGTGAGCGCAGGGAATGTGACTCCTTTAGCTTGTATATGGCTCGAAGTTGAAACCACAACAAACCGTAAACACAAAAATGACCAATAAATGTGAAAACAGTTGAACATACAGTAACAGTCATTTTTCTTCCCAGATCTCTATCACTTAAATCTAAAACGTCTGACAGGAAAATAATTTGAAATTCAGAGCTTTCAGGGGAAGATAAACAAAAATAAATAAAAATAACAATATAAATCATACAAAATAAATGATAATAAAGGGTGTAGAGCAGCGAGAAACTGAAGTGTGTCCTGATTTCCCTGATTTTTTTTTCTTTCAGTGCTCAGTTTGAGATGGAGCAAGCGTTTAAAGCCGTCACACGCACTCCAGGCATCATCATCTGGAGAATCGAGGTCAAAACACACAGACACACACACACACACACACACACATGATATCTACACAATAAACACTGACAGTAAAACTATATTCAACATTACTTTTCTTTCATCACTTCCTCATCCTTATATGCTAATTTCCATAACCTCACCCCTTATTACAAGGTGAGAAGTTAAGACAAGGGGTTGGCATTAATTAAGATTTATTTACTATCTCGTTTATGGACATTAAATTAATTATAATAAGTTCTGTCACTGACATTCTTTAGAATTACTGTAAAGTTACAGTGACATTCAATTTGTTGTAAATTTTTGGTATTTGATTTGATTTTACAGAAAATGGAGCTTGTTGTCATCCCGGAGAAAACTCACGGCAATTTTTTCGAAGGCGACTGTTACATTTTGTTGTGTGTAAGTGTTTCACAAGACCCGCACCATGATTCGAACACAATGTGCAGTGTTTATAACCGCTGTGTTACTGTGAACAGACGAAGAAATCAGGCAGCGTGCTGCAGTACAACATCCACTACTGGATCGGAGAGGAGTCAAGTCAGGATGAACAGGGTGCTTCTGCTGTTTACGCGGTTCAGCTCGACGACTTTCTGGGCTCCAGTCCCATCCAGTACCGTGAGGTCCAACACAATGAGTCCAGCACCTTCATTGGATACTTTAAACAGGGAATCATGTAAGAACCGGAGCGCTCTTCTGGGACATCTGAAGCTACCACCCAGCTAAAACACCTCCATTTACAGATGAAAATAAAACTAAACTCCCATAGCCTCAGCCCAAGCGCTGAACTGTCATGGGACTCGAAATCAAAACCTTCTGCTCACTTACTGTCACGCTTACAGCACAATCAGTTTAACTTTCAGCTCAATCAAGTCCCCATTTTAAAGGTGCATTTTGTAAAGTTTCTAAAAAGATTCAAAAAGGTCAACACACATCAATGATTATTTTATTTTTGTTTGTTACACAAGACATTTTTACAGTTGTGTTCAATCTGGAATGACCGCATTAATTTCATACAGAAGTGACCACCTACTGACCAATTAGATTCAGGCATCTATCTGCACTGAAGGGTGTAATAATATATAGATATATTTAAAAATAATATTTTCAACTCGTAAAAATTAAGTTACTAACACCTACATGCAAAGACATAAGGTCAATCTCTAGAAGCTACACAAGGCCAGGATAATTTACTGAGCGTAAAGGATAGTGCTGAATGTTCGAATGTTTAACAATGATGTTTGAGGTAGAATTGATGAAAGCTTCTCAAGCTTTTTAATGTACATATCAAAAAAGGAACAGCTGACAAAAAAGTTCTGTTTTAAAAAAAATTTAACTTGAAAAATTACATTGTAGTTATGTAGTTTTGTGTGTGTGGTAATAAATCCATAATAAAAGATGTCATATGATGTCATGACATTAGATGTCAGAAGTCAGTGAGAATGAGGAAGGAGAAGTTTATTCTTCTTAATTCTATTTGTAACAATGTGTAATTATACGTCCTTATTGATCTGCTGCTACAGTTATAAAAAAGGTGGTGTGGATACCGGGATGAAGCATGTGGTGACGAATTCAAGTGACGTCCAGAGACTGCTGCAGGTGAAGGGACAGAGGAAAGTCTCCGCTAAAGAGGTGAAACTCCACATATCTGTGGAATAACCTAACCGGTCACATCATATTGTCTTACACTAATGGTAGTGTTCCAACAAACACACAGATTACCTATTATCCATATTTTATTTCATTTTTTATTATTATTAACATGGACACACACCTGATATAACCATGTGAATTAGGTAATTGAAAATCTGTAAATTTTGCCTGTTAAAATTCATCCAAATAAATAACCAAACATTTATAAATGATATATATAAAATAAAAATTCTAATGTTTTAGGTGGAAATGAGCTGGAAGAGTTTTAATCTTGGAGACGTTTTTCTGCTGGATATCGGAAAAACAATTATCTTGTGGAATGGGCCGAACAGCAACACACAGGAGCGACTGAAGGTCTGTTTCTGATTTAAAAAAAAAAAAATATATATATATATATATATATATATATATATATATATATATATATATATATGTTATTATTATTTTCCCTATAAATATGATCTTTAATTTTTTATTTTTGTACATAATTATGAAGAAATGATAAAACTTTAACCTAACATAATTGGTACAGCATATAATATGGTGCCTATATATACCATATTATGTTAGGTTAAAGTTTTATCATTTCTTCATAATTATGTACAGAATTATTGTACGCTCCTGGGATTTGCATAAATTAGAAAGGAGCGAGTGTGACAAAGTTACCTGAAGAATTCATATCCTCCAGCAAGCTCAGTAAAACCCAACAACTATTTTACTTATAGTACTGCGCAAAAGTGTTGGGTACATACGAAAATATGGCATAAACAAAAGATGCTTTTAAAAACATTTTTGCATAAAAGAAACTTCTATAAGGGGCAGTAGTCAATATTTAGAGGGAAAACTTATTGCTTAAAATCATGAGTTTTAGACAGATTTGTGCAGTTTTAAAAGAAAACATCTCAAGTTCAAGTTCAAGTCGGCTTTATTGTCACTTCAACCATATACGGTTAGTACACAGAGAAACGAAATAACGTTCCTCCAGGACCAAGGTGCTACATGCAACATAAACTTACAACATAAATTAACAGAGAAGCTAAACTAGCTAACTAAGAGGCCTAGTTAGCTGGCTAGCAGAGACAAGACAGATAGTCCTAACATAAATTACAACATAAACTAACAAAAACTAACTAACTAAGGAAGACTATCTACAGGTTTTACAGACAACATAAAGTGCACGTGCAACAACAACGACATAACAGAACATAAAATATGGTGTTGAGGTAGTAAACACAGCAGCAAGAATTGAGGAATTAGTGCAAAAAGTAATGAATATTGTGCAAAAGAGATAAACAGTGAAGCATTTACAGATTTGTGTGTACGATAGCGCAGGTTAGGTGTTTGGTTTTACTAAGCATGCTGGAGAATAAGAGTTCTTCTGGTAACTTTGTCATATGAGGTGCCATATAGGGCTTAAATTAAACTTGACTCGTGCACACACACATGAAACACATGCATGAAACAGTCACACTTACATATATACTGTACTACTAACTGCTTTAACAACTACATCTGAAATGCGCGCACACACACCTATGAGATGCGCATACTCTCACACAAACTCTCCGTGCACACACACTTATGAGATGCGCGCACACACACACACACACCTAGTGTGTCATAGTGCATGATACATGATTCTCAGTGTAAACGGAAGTCATTTTAGTGTAAAAGGAAGTAACTTCAGTGTAAAAGGGAAGTCATTTCAGTGCAGACGGACTTAACCGACTAGACGCCTCATTCTCCCTGAATAGTGGTTTTGTCGCTGCTGCTGTGGAAATTTTACGATACGGACATTAAATAGAGAATATTTATTGCAACAAAAACTGATACTATTATAAAACATATAACGTATTGAAACATTATAACTTATGAATAAATTATTCGATTAATTTACAAGATGTACGGAGAAGTATTTATTATTATTTTCTTTATAATTTTTTACAGATTACAAGCCTATATAATAATAAGGATTCAATTTATTGTGTCATATTTATATGACGTTCGTCCTCGCTAATAATCATAATAAATGCATAAATCATTTTTCGAGTTCATTTTTTGTTACGCTTCAGCGATACGTAATGACTGATTTTTCGTTCCCTTTTTCCGCTAAAGTAAAGATCCGTTGTTCACTCGTTCCCTACACCGCTACAGTTCCTTTTGTTTGTGCGCGTCTCATAGGTTTGACAATTGACATTGTCGCAAAGCATTTTTACCAATCAAAATAATTATTTACGTTATTTATTTAAAATGTGCGCGCATCTCTTAGGTTTGTGTGCACGAAGTGTTTGTGTTTATGTATGTGTGTGCGCGTCTCATAGGTGTGTGCGCGCATTTCATATGTAGTTGTTTAAGCAGTTAGTGTTATATATGTACAGTATGTGTGACTTTTTAAACCCTATACGCCGCCTCATATTCTCACACTCGCCCCTTTCTATTTTTATGCAAATCCCAGGAGCGTACATTAGGTTTTTTGTTTCCATCTAAAAACTGACCTGTCTTGTACTATATATTTTTTTCTGTACAGCCATGCATATATTCTTCTGTAATGTTATTTATTTATAACTTTATAAAGTTATATATGGAAATACTGAATGATTTTGTACATAATTATGCAGACGTGATAAACGATATATAACCAAATTGGTACAGCATATAATGTGGTGCCTAAGACTTTTGCACAGTACTGTATACACACATATATACAGAAGTGCAAACAGCAGCGCTTTCTCAATGCGGTGTATATTCAGACCAGCTATGTGAAGTCTTAGTGGATCTATGGAGGCAGAGCTGGTGGGCCATGGTACAGTAGAGGGCTTGCGGCAGGCTGCTTGCTTGGTGAAGTCTTTCACAAACTTACACAACCTGCAGGCATATGAGACACATGTAGGTTTCGAGCATGGATTCGTCTGATGTATATAGGCACTGGCTTTTGGCCTGCCATCACAGCACCCACCCCAGCATAGAGCTTGTACTGTACCTGACGATGGTGTGTAGTGCTGGGAGAGCCCATCTGCATTTCTCTGTTGAGCTCTGTCTATGTAAACAACAAAAAACAGTCCAGTAGTGATAAAAACTAACAAGTTATACGAGGGTTAGAGTTTTTGCCAGCCACTGTAGAGGAGCAGAGTCAGGACTGACTCTATGACAGGACCACTCCGAACTCGGAGGCGTCCGTGTGAAACAGGGCAGTCGAAGCTAGGGGGGCTGGTGAGGTAGGTTTTTAGCTGTGGAAAAGCTCTTTTTTCTCTCTCTGTCCATTGCACCTTCTCCGGAAGCCCCTTTTTTTAGGAGGTCTGAGAGGGGTGCTGCCATAGAGGAGAAACATGGAATGGTTAGCCAAGCCCAAGAAAGCCTGTTTCTTTGTTGCAGGTCAAGGGTAGGATTGAACAGTCTCTGCCTCCATTTTTTTTCCCTGGGATTTGCGAGGTACTTCACTTCGATCAACCCCAAGTCATGGTGTATGGTGTTGTGTGCCCCTAGATGGCCTCCGTGTGGGCTTGAGTGCACCAAGTGCGTTACTGTGGCACCATGAGAAGGTTGCACAGCATGCTGTGTGGGGTAGTACGGATGACTGTTGCACACTAGGAAATAGATGATGGGTCAGGGCTGTACAGGATGTTTTGGCTTCAGCCTCGATTTCTAGCACCTGTTCCCAGACAGTTGTCTAGCATGTGTAATTGTGCAAAGCTGCAGTCATGCTTTACCTGCTGGGACAGAGGGATCATTAGCCTCAACCTCAACCTCTGCCTTTTTGCCAGAAACAGGCCGGGCTAATCACGACCTGGAATTAGAGGTACAGGCTGATCAGGAATAATGCTGGGAGTCAGGTCGTATTTACCTATGTAGTAAATCAGGAATATATTTATATATATATATATATATATATATATATATATATATATATATATATATATATGTGAATTTTTTTGCTATGTTTTGTCATTATAAAAGGCACCGAGCAAAAACTATAAATTCCCTAAAATCTCCGAAATGTTTGTGTTAATGTGTTATTTTTTAATATATATGTTGGAAAAAGAATTATTTTCAGATTGTAGTATAATTTTCTTATTAATCAGACACAATAAATATTATTCAGCATTAGTTACACTCTGTTTTATTAAATATTCCTGCATTTATCTCCGAGTAAGACTGCTCCATGTGTAGTTGATGTGTTTGTATGTGTCAAGGCGATGATACTGGCGAAGGACATCCGTGATCGGGAGCGAGGAGGCCGTGCTGAAATCGGCGTGATTGATGGCGATGCAGAGAACAATTCTCAGGCATTAATGGAGGCTATGTGTAACATCATTGGACAACGGCCGGCGAGTCTCCCAAATGGAACTTCAGACGAACAAGCGGATCAGGAACAAATGTCTCAGGTCACGCTATACCAGTGAGTACTGACAGAATTCCACCATGTTGCACCACACCTACTTTCGCTTCTGAACAGTGAGGGTGGAGCTTACGAACGCGTCTGATTAGTCAATCACAATGCTCATGCTGAGAGGCGTGTTTAGGTAAGTTAATGCTTTGGACTGCATCAGGCTTAACTTGCAAGGATGAGGACGGTTGTCACACAGTCAATCACCTGACCGGGCGATCATGTTTTAGCTTAGCTCCACCCATTCTGTGTTCTTCTGTTGTTCACGTTGGTTGGTCTTTCGGCTGCTCCCGGCAAGGGGTCACCACACTAGTTCACAATAGTTCAAAACTAAATATTAAAACCAAATCAAATTTTCTTCACGAAATGAAATTTAAGATGACCACGTTCAAATGGGTATCATTTTCAGTTTTGCAAGAAATATAAAAAAAATGATGGACATTTGCATTCTACTTCCTCTTAAAAAATCTTTTTGTGTGTGTGTGTGTGTGTGTGCAGTGTGTCTGACGCTGATGGGGAAATGAAGGTGAGAGAAATCGCCAGCAGGCCTCTGGTGCAGGAATTATTAAGTCATGACGTGAGTATCACTGACATGTTGAATCTAATCGTTAATAATGTCATTAATTTAAATGAACAAAACAAATAAATAATTGCATTAGTCCGATTATGTTTCTTCTCCTTCTGGTCAACTCTGGAGCTAACTGAACCTCAGTAAACTCCTGTTCCACATCATCAGCTAGCCTTTCCATTTGAAGCCAGACTCCATTATGACTGTCTAACTGGTGTGTGTGCGTGTGTGTGTGTGTGTGTGTGTGTGTGTGTGTCTACAGCAGATGTGACCAAGCTGTAAATGAACTGGAATGTAAAGTGTAAGTGTGTAAGGTTGTGGATGTAAAGAGAAACATGTGATTTGTTTCTTTTAGGACTGTTACATCCTGGATCAGGGCGGAGTCAGACTGTTTGTCTGGAAAGGAAAAAAAGCGAATAAAGCTGAAAAACAAGCTGCCATGTCCCGAGCTGTGGTGAGATTTTTACTGATTTTTAATTGATTTTATTCTTTATTTTTAACTAGCAGTCTACAAGTAAAGCAGGGCTTTTAATAAACATCCTTAATTTCTCTATATAATCCCCTGCTACACTAATGCACTTATCTCAGTATTTCACTAGTTCTTAGTTACGATCGAGGTTGAACGTTTTCTTAGTTAGCTGGAGTCATGATTGGACTGTCCTCTACAACACTGGCCTCCCAGAAACTGCTTAAATGGCCCGAACATGTGGAAATGGCCTGGACTGAGGATCAATTTTCAGGAGTCAGGCGTTGTACTCGCTGGAAGTTAACGGGAATGACTGCAGTAGGCTCCGAGCCACCTCTGCCATGATCGTCATTCATGACTCAACAGGCTTCTTTAAAAAGTTTGCATTGTTCAAATGTTTTACTGCAGCTGAGTCTCGTCACCATACTGTGCCTTAGCGCTTTTAAGTCTTCTTTTATCTTTAAAAGATTTCACACAATCTGTCCCAGTTTGACTTGAACATCACAGGCCACTGTACAACATACAGTACATGTGTTACTGTGCTTGTTTTTAATTAAGGTCATTAAGCTCTCATCTCTATAAATAATATATGTTCATATTCTTTCATTCCTAACCTGGTGGATTAGGTGTACTAAACTTTATATAAATAAAATACTGTCTAGACATACCAGTGTATAAGGATCTTTACAAATCCAACAGAGAATTTTGTAAATAAAGCTAATTAAATAAGAATCCATTATTGTTAGCACACATATATCGCTAATAACGCTTTTTTATTTCTGTGTGTGTGTGTGTGTGTGTGTGTGTGTGTGTGTAGGAGTTTATTAAGCAGAAAGGTTATCCTCACAGCACAAGCGTGGAGGTGGTTCATGATGGAGCTGAGTCCGCACTTTTTAAGCAGCTGTTCCAGAGATGGATTGTTAAAGATCAGACTGTAGGGATGGGACGCACAAACAATGTGGGCCGAATCGGTATGTCTGTCTGTGTGTGTGTGTGTGTGTGTGTGTGTGTGGCTTTATGGTCAGTTTAACATGTACACTGTTCAATTCAATTCAGTTTTGTTTATGTAGCCCTTTACAATGATCATTGTCACAAAGCAGCTTTACAGAATAAAAAAAAGGGGAAATTAGTATAAATTCTGTAAGGAAATATGTATAAAATTAAATGATGTGATTATTCCTGACTGTTAAATTGATAAGCATTTACATCGCTTTTAATCAGCGTGGTCCTCATGGCGTTATACCTCACATCTTCTCCTGCATTACGCTGGAGAATGAACCTGTTTTAATACCCAGTCTCACAGGTATGACCCCAGAAGGCCCACATGTTCTTCCAGGTTTGCAGCATTCATTCCATCAAGGAGAGACATATAATAATGTGTTGGGTGTTTTAGACCTTTTACCTCCATGAGAAATAGAATTCCTCTGTTGGGTTGAGGTGAGATCATCCCATGTGGTGATCTTTCCTCTCTATTTCCCTCTCGCTCTCTCTCCTGGCCACTCTAGGTTCTAAGCTAAAATGGGATCAGATGTGGCTGGTCTTTTTTTTTTTTTTTTATATTCTTCCTATTTTTAGATGTGCATTATATTTCAGTATTATAAAGTGGAATATTACAGTGGAAATGTGTTGCAGGAAATGTTCTTGTTCGCTGTTGAAATCATTTTTACAATGGCGAAATAGCATGTTAACATGTACAAACCTGCTGAAGATACACAGTTTTAGTGAATGAGAAAAGAATGAATGCAAAAAAGCAGTAATGAAAACAGCAGTAAAACAGTTTTTATTTTCTATTAATCAGCCAAAGTGACGCAGGAGAAGTTTGATGCCACGACGTTGCATGTGATGCCGGAGGTGGCTGCGCAGGAGAGGATGGTGGATGACGGAAAGGGGCAAGTGCAGGTATTAAAGATTTAAACACTGCAAAGAAATAAAACCCTGTGCAGATGAAGGGAAATGAGACTGAGGAGGAGACAGTAGGTTCTTGAATCACTGTTCCTGTGTTACCGCCACTGCTCAAGATCATGGCTCAGGGTCAAGGCTCAAGGTTAGGGGTCAAGGTCAGTGCTTGTGGTCAAAATAGGGGTAGTAAATCAGGGCTTGTGATTAATCTTAGGGCTCATAATCAAAAGTGATCAGCTTGAGCAGCTCTAACATCATCAGAGAACACTGTGCTTAGTCTCTATCTCCTCCTACACCCACCTCTCCCTCACTCTCTCGCTCCCTCTTTTACTTTCCTATTCTTTTCTCTATTTTCCCCTCTCTCTCCCCCCTCTCCTTCCCTCTCCCTTTCTATCAATTAAATTTTATTTATATAGTGATCTTAATAATGGTTATAGTTGCAAAGCAGCTTTACAGAATCAACTAAATTATGGAAATAAGACCTCTCACTCTCTCTCCTTATACCTTTCTCTCCCTCTTGCTATTGCCCTCTGTCTCCCTCTCTCTCTCTCCTGCCCACTATAGGATCATAATTAAGGGCTTGTGATAAAACTTAGGAACCAAGGGCTCAGAGTTGGGGCTTAATGTCAAGGCTGGGAGAGGGCAGGGTTCAGGGTCAGGGCTCTGGCTCAGGGCTCGGAGTTAGCGACTGGGGTCAATTCTCACGCTCAGGGCTTGGAGCCCGTGCTTGGGGTCCGGACTCAATGTGTGATTGCGTGTGTTTCAGTGTGTTCTGTATACAGTATGTGTATACTTTTGTGTGTTTGTTTTCATGGGGATTTAAATACTCTTTATTATAAATATAGTTACATTACATTATTTAATAACATTTGCATGCGTATTTTCAGTATGTATAGTTCTCTCTGTGTTCTTGTGCATGTGTGTTTGTGTATATTTCTCCACATGCTGTCATCAATGATAAGTGTGTCTCCTCAGATGTGGAGGATCGAGAACATGGAGCTGGCAGAGGTCGACTCTCACCTGCATGGGTACTTCTATGGAGGCGACTGTTACCTCATATTATACACGTACGAAGTGAACAGCAGGAAGAATTACATCCTCTACATGTGGCTGGTACAGAATTTCATATCTATATAAACAGTATATCTACAACACATACCAGTACGTGTAAGTAGGTGTGTGTGTGTATTCATTAGGAAGTTTGAACAGATTTGGGTACTGTCTGTCCTGTTCTCCTTATATGGTCAATGTTTCCTGTTCTTCCTATGGTCAGTGTTTTGTGTTCTCCTTATATGGTCAATGTTTCCTGTTCTCCTTATATGGTCAGTGTTTCCTGTTCTCCTTATATGGTCAATGTTTCCTGTTCTCCTTATATGGTCAATGTTTCCTGTTCTCCTTATATGGTCAGTGTTTCCTGTTCTCCTTATATGGTCAGTGTTTCCTGTTCTCCTTATATGGTCAATGTTTCCTGTTCTCCTTATATGGTCAATGTTTCCTGTTCTCCTTATATGGTCAGTGTTTCCTGTTTTCCTTATATAGATGAATGTGAACATTTACATGTTTGTGTCCCAGGGTCGTCACGCATCTCAGGACGAGTTGGGGGCATGCGCATTCCATGCGGTGACGATGGACCAGAAGTACAACAACCAACCTGTTCAGGTTCGAGTGACGATGGGGAAAGAGCCGCGACACTTCATGGCCATGTTCAAGGGCAAGATGGTGGTGTTTGAGGTATTGATTACTCATACACACAGCCCGCAGTCTACATAGTGTACAACACAGTTATTGTTGTTGTTGTTAATAAACTCTTTGATTTCAGGGAGGGACTTCTAGGAAGTCTGCAGAAGTCGAGGAACCCCCGGTGCGCTTCTTCCAGATCTCAGGAACCGATTCGTTTAACACTAAAGCCATTGAGGTTCCAACTGTAGCAGCATCACTCAACACGAACGATGTGTTTCTGCTGAAGACTCAGAGAGCAGTCTACCTGTGGTACGGGAAGGTGAGACGCTCCTCTTCTCAGTGCTGGTGATCTCATGTTGAAAGAGTATGTGTATTACCCATAATGCACCTATTAAAAAAATTCTCACCAGCTGCTTTTTAGCATGAATTGTAAATAAGAAGTCTTTTGTCTAATGCTCGAATTTGGGACACAGCCACTCAATGCATGTGTGTGTGTGAGTGTGTCTTAGTGTGTGTGTGTGTGTGTGTGTGTGTGTGTGTGCTGTTCCCTTTTCTGTATTTTATATAGATTATTTCAATTATTTCGCTTTTTAGGGTTCAAGTGGAGATGAAAGAGCAATGGCTAAAGAGATGAGTGCTTTTCTCGGCAAAGGCCTTTCAGAGGAAATCATGGCTGAGGGACAGGAACCCATGGAATTCTGGCAGATTTTGGGAGGAAAAACTCCATATGCAAACGACAAAAGGTAAAATAATTAATAATAAATAAAAATTAAATGACATTTTTATCATTTCTAAAATTTATCCAACATGCTGATTTAGTGTTTACAGCTTTAAAAGCATATGAGCTCCCCGCCATGCCAAGTCGTGGAAGTGCATTTTTTAAATCTAATCAGTGTAAGAAAATGAATTTTCCCTGAAAGCAGTGCTCAGGGGTCGAGCCAGAGGAGGTGCTATGCAAAGAGTGACTTTTTTTTTTGTACCTAAAAAGACATCATATCAGGCAGAAAACTTGAACATCATGTTCAAGCATATTTAAGCACAAAAATCGAAAGGAGAGAAAGGTTTTATTTACATTTCAATTGCAAACTCAAATCGCAAACTCGCCTGTGAAAACCACATAAAAATTCATTCAGAAGTTGTTACGTGTAAAACAGGCAAACAGACAAAAATTCCAAAAACCATCTTGATGTGTTCTATTACTCATCTTACGTCCCTCACAAATAATTTTTTCATAAAAATCTTTAATGTACATACACACTAATTTTCCAGTTTTATTATATGTACTGTATATGTTCTGTCTCTACAAATACACACGTTTTACGTTTCAGATTTCTCCCCAATTTATCTCTTGAATGGAGATAATGAGAATAATTTGTCTGGTATTTAATAAAACAAAGTGTTTTTACACCCTCAGGCTGCAGCAGGCTGTGAACGATCATCAGCCGCGTCTGTTTGAGTGCTCGAATAAAACAGGAAAGTTCATCGTCACTGAAATCTCTAACTTCAGTCAAGACGACCTAAACGAGACTGACGTCATGTTGCTGGACACCTGGGATCAGGTATCAGGCATATCTCATGATTTTAGTACTTTACTATTTTTAAGAACTACAAATGTCATAAAAATATTTAGGACAAAAATAAGACAAAGAAAAAAGAGATTAAAGAACAAAAAAAGTAAATTCTAATAAATGTGTGTTAGGTGTTCTTATGGGTCGGACAGCAGTCGAATGAGACGGAGAAGAAGGAATCCATTACCACGTGTCAGGAATACTTGCGCACGCATCCCAGCATGCGAGATCCCGAGACTCCCATACTTCTCATTAAACAGGGCTTCGAACCCCCGACATTCACTGGCTGGTTCCTGGCCTGGGACCCGAGCAAGTGGAGTGTGAGATTAACATTCATTACTCTCTCATTAATATTCAAGTTACACAGAGTTTATAAAGTTGATATAGTTTATCTACAGTAGGAAATCTACTTACCCTGTTCTGGGTAAGCGATCTTAGCTTCACACTGGAACTCTATGTGGAACTGGGAAGCCTTGCTGTAGAGTTCTACACAGAACCAGAGAGATGACAGAGAAAGGCAGGCTGCGAGATAAAAAGATTGAGAGACATAGAGACAGAGAGAGAGAGACTGGTAGATGAATAGGCATACAGGGAGAACGAAATAGAGAGAGGGCAGACAGATAAACTTTAAAGCTGTACAGAGTAGCTTAGAATAAACTACAATACTACAATAAAGTTTATAGACGGAAATCAATCTAATGTTGGTAAGCATTTAATTTATTGAAAAAAATGTATTAAAATGTAAATGTGTGTTGTGTGTCAGGGCGGGAACACGTATGAGCAGCTGAGGGAGGAACTAGGCGTGGTCACAGATGTGGTTACCATCCCCAAAGCAGCACAAATGGCTAATGTATACCTCTATCCTTTATCCTCTCTTCTCTACACTCCTTCATCAATGCATTTCTGTATACATTCATAATAATGACATCACAATTACAGTAAAAGAGCAGCATAGGGTAAAGTATGTGTGTGTGTGTGTGTGTGTGTGCACGCTCAGGGGGTGGTAAGCAGTAATCAGAACAGCAGTAATCAAAGCAGCAGTAATCAGAGCTGCGCTGCAGCTGGCTCAATGCAGCCTGAAGTGTATCAGGTGTTTCCGCTTGAGGATCTCATCAAAAAATCATCTGAGGAGTTTCCAGAGGGAATCGACCACGCCCACAGAGAGGTGAGACAGACAATTAGATACATAAATAGACAGATAGAAAAATGGACAGGAGGATAGACAGATGGACATGCAGACAGACAGACATATGGAAAGACAGGAAGATAGACCGACATGCAGACAGTATATATATATATATATACTGAAATAGGTGCTTTTCCACCGGGAGGTCTAAAAAAGACAATCCGGAAATCATATTGTATAAATTTTTTTAACATTTTATTTGTGAATTACTGTGTCAAAAAAGTATTCGATCACTTGCTTATCAGCCAGATTTCTTACCCTCAAGGACGTGTTTTTTTGCTTTTAAATAGTCCAGCTACACTCTGCTCATGATTCTAAATTAGTAGCACCTGTTTGAGGTCGTTAGCTGTCATAAAGACACCTGTGCACCCCACAATCAGCCAAAGTGTAAGTAGATACGTGGGGTATCAATGATGCTAAGAATGGTGAAGAATCGGCCGAGAACTACATGGGAGGAGCTGGTCAATGCCGTGAAGAGAGCTGGGACTATCGTATTTAAGACTACTATCAGTAATACACTAAGACGTGATGGTTTAAAATCTTGCATCGCGCGGAAGGTTCCCCTGCTTAAGTCAGCCCATGTCCAGGCCCGTCTGAAGTTTGCCAGGGACCATCTGGATGATCCAGAGGAGTCATGGGAGAAAGTCCTGTGGTCAGATGAGATTAAAGTAAAACTTTTAGGTCTTAACTCCATTAGCCATTTTTGGAGGAAGAAGAATGATGAGTATCATCCCAATAATACCATACCTACAGTGAAGCATGGGGCTGGAAGCATCATGCTCTGGGGGTGTTTTTCTGCACAGGGGACAGGACAACTGCACTGCATTAAGGAGAGGATGAACGGGGCCATGTATTGTGACATATGAGGCATAAACCTCCTTCCCTCCATCAGAGCATTAAAGATGGGTCGTGGCTGGGTCTTCCAACATGACAATGACCAAAAGAACACAGCCAGGAAAACCAAGGAGTGGTTCCGTAAGAAGCATATGGACTATTTAAAAGCAAAATAACTGGTCTTTGAGGGTCAGAAATCTGGCTGATAAGCAAGTTATCGAATACTGTATTTGACACAGTAATTCACAAACAAGTTGTTAAATAATTATACAATGTGATTTTCAGATTTTTCTTTTTAGATTCTGTCTCTCACAGTGGAAATGCACCTATGCTGAAAATTGTACTGTAGACCCTTCATGATTTCTAAGTAAGAGAACTTGCAAAATCACAGGGTGATTAAATACTTATTGACCTCACTGTATATATAGTATAGACAGACAGAAATACAGGCATAGATAGATAGATAGATAGATAGATAGATAGATAGATAGATAGATAGATAGATAGATAGATCTAAATACTGAACTTTTAAATCTCTCTCTTACACCCCCTCCCTCTCTGGTACAGAAACATCTGTCAGATGAGGAATTCCAGTCCATATTCCAGATGCCGAAAGACCAGTTTAACTCTTTGCCGAACTGGAAACAGCTGGAGCTCAAGAAGAAAAACGGATTATTTTGAACTTGTGTGTGTATTTGTGTTTATTTTGTCAGAAATGTTGGACAGACACTGCTGTACAGAGTTAGCGTACATGCTAAGATGCTAGGCGTTATCAGCAATGTGACAATGAAGCACTAATCTGTAACCTATGCGTATGTGTGTGTGCTGATCCTGAATCACAAACCTTCTTAATATGATAAATTACATATTATATGTCTCTTAGAGACTGTCTTATTTACTGTCTCTCAGAGATTATGACAGATTACAAGACTCATGATGCTTTTAAATAGTATACACACATCAGAAGGGAGTATGTTTAACCATTAGTGATTGATGTACTGTAGACTAAAATTATGTTCTTCCTAATAAACAGGCACAAAAATGGAGAAGAGCAATAGTTTTATGTGGATACACCATGAGGCCTTTCCTGAAAAACATTTCATCTAGCATGCACACACACACACACATAAAAGCATGCTGTTTAGGAACGATGCACTAGATGTGCCCACAACGTTGTGTAGAATTTAATTGCATACTCATAAGCGCATTTAAAAACTGTACGCCATCTGTTGAATTTTGGAATGAACTAAAAATAAATTTCACATGTTACCATGAAGTGTGTGGAATAAAGATGAAATCATGTTTAGTAAGTAGATTTCAGTTGCACACTCATAAGTGTGTATTAACCCTCATGTGTATTTGGTTCACACTCATACTGCTCCCGGTCACTTTTGACCAGATAATTTTATTTCATTATAAATCCACAATAATACATATATTATCACCTAATATTGTATTAACAACAAAAATTTGTATTAACTTCAGTTCTTGTGATCGTTACACGTTTTGAACTTGTATGTCCTGTAGACCTAATTTACCTGAGCTCATACTGTACTTCTCATTGTTGTAGGGGTAAAAACATTATATAGATTTTATTTTGATTATAAGAAATACTAAGATGAAACCAATTGTACTATTTATCACAGAGTACTTTAACGAAATGTTTATCAAAGTCAATTTTGTTAAACACAAATTAACAACTTGTTTTGTTTCTGGTCAAAACTGACCAAAACATAGATTAGTTATTTAAAACAAAAGCCCAAATGTACACAGGAAAAACTTAGCTATATTACAAATATAATGCCTGACCCATACTCTGTATGAAAATATTTAACATTTTAAAGTAGCCCTGCTTTTATTTCGAGGATACCCTCCACTTGCCCTAATTTTTCTCTGCCGGTTTGTCTGTGTACACTTGCATGTTCCAGGCATTACATGTCTTTGCATCACATGCTGTCCATATCTTTATACCATACTTAGATGGTTAGTTTAACATAAACTGTCTGATCAGTGTTCGCATCCCATAAGCTGGATGCAGATTCGTTGCAGGATCTGTAGACAACACAGAAAAAATAACACACCCACCCTAGCCATAGGCTTTAATATTCACTGGGTCTACCTCCTTTTAGGTGTTTCATAAACCCTTCTCCCTTTTAGGTTTGTCATGTTCTTGGCAATGGTTACGATGGAGTCCATGGTGAAAAGTTGAGTCCATGACAAAAACAGGACTTGATGTCATCCACTCACGACATAAGGATACCATTTTGTGCTAATGAAGGTACAAACCATTCTCACTGGGGCAGTACCTTTTAGGGGCGCAGAATTGTACCTCAATATAAAGAAGCAAAACTTGCTGGTACATTATTGTACTTTAATCAAAGGTCAAATCTTGTCCTTGAAGGTACTACCCCAGTGACAAGCTGGTTTATACCTTAATAGTGTCTAATGTCTATAAAAAGTAATTTTCCTATTGAATAAGACACTCAATGAATTTATTATAAACATATATAAAATATACTTGAACAATGCCTTAAATTACAGTAAAATGATCTGTAAAAATACATCCTTTAGGCTCACAATAAACTAATATTTAAACTAAATAAATACTTAAATTAGCTAAACCTTTCACAAACTACAATCACATTAAAATTGTACAGTATATAAAATAAAATTTTCCATCTACACAATAACTTTTCACAAACTGTTCATGATACAATTTACATTTAAATACATTTTTACCCACTTTTTACAAAATACTATTGCATTTACCCAGCATTCTTTCAGATTAGAAATTAAATAAAAAGCATCAAAAACACTGCAACAATATGTGCACAAACCAGGCGACTATACATACCTGGAAAACTTAAACGACTGCAGCAACTTCGCAAATCACAGCTGTTGCTATCCCCAGCTAAAAGTTATCATAGGCAGTGGATAGTAAACATTACATGCACAATATACTAAGTATTATGGTCATTTATTGTTTTACATAAATTAAAATGTGTGCAAATGTGTTTCATTACTGGATGCAAAGCTAAATATGAAGTTCTGACATGTCCAGACATTTGTGTATTTTCAGTTAATTATAAACATATGAATGGCTAAAGTCTGATTTTAGCACAAACTGGGCTACAGTAATATGTACAATTATATATGTACAAGTTTATATTTTTGAGAAAATGGTAGTTATGCATGGTTATTGAAAACAACAAAAAAAGAAGTCACTGAGATAAAGCCACAACCCATATTCATAACATTTGTGGCTTAAAAATGATGTGATAACCATCTTGCTCACTCATTCACAAAAAACAATATTACATTTTCAATATCCCCAACACTTTAACATGCAGACATTTTGGCTATAGTTTCAGTAATAAAAATATTACAGTGCTGCTAAGGACATATTATGATAAACAGAATGAGCAGCTCACCTCTCATATCTTCTAGACCGAGTCGTTCGTTCTTTTGAATCTATTGCACTGCATAGCGTTTATGAGTCATAGAACGAACATAGTCAACGAATGACTAGGAGTAGATGACTCATTGAGAGGAATCGCTCTATTTTGTTTTCTGTGTACTGCATCGATGGGAGTCATGTGATAAAAAGAACAAATGATTCGGACCAAAGACTCAAAGGTAAAAAACTCAATTCTGTTTCCTGCACATAACCCATGGAGGTTATGCGATGCTTTGCGCATGCGCGCCAGTAGAAAATGAATTAATAACTCTCTAAGACTACTCGTTCTTCGAGTCACGTTAAAGGCTCGTTCCAAAAGAATGAATCGTTCATAAACGACCCAGAGACTTACTGTATCGTGTGTCCATCCACTTTAAAAATACAAGAGATCCATGCTGAATCCAGACCTCAGTTGTGGTCCAGGTTCCCATACAGGCAGGAATTGTCAGTCTGTGTTTTCCATGAAACAGGGCCGCCTATATATTGCCTGCTTGTGTGCATTTGCTTTCTATCAAACAGATGGCTGATCATTATAATTGTCACAACTGTTTAAAAAAAAGAGAAAAAAACAACATGAGCATGATGTAGGTTCAAATGTAGGTTATCATCATCATCATCATCAATGACATCAATGACATCAATGATTTCCAATGACAATGCTTAAAGACAACACAAGCTTTTGTAAAATTCATACAACAACTGATACTTTTTTTGTCTGAATATCATGAAAATCTGTAAGCTACATAACCCAGTATTTTAGCCACCTGGAGCTAAAGTTTTTGTGCTAAATAACAGTATAGATATCTATATTTGTAACATCTGAGCCACCTTAGTCTGGGGGAAAAAGATCTGGTTCTATATATACCACCCGAGCCCGTAGCCTCTTGTCCGTAGACTGTTGTGCACTATCTTGTTCATTAAGGTGTACACATTTGTAAAAGGTAAGCCATGTTGATCGATTAGGGAAACCTGAGTGTAATGTATAATAATATGGTGGTTGGAGTTAAAAAAATAAGTACAAATTTTATAATAAAAAAATAATTAGTAAATATACTGTATATAAGTCAGGATTGTGCAATATAGAGTGACATTTTTTCAGCACAATATATTCTTCAATATAAAGACCCAAATTTTTTGTAGCAGGCTAAGCTGTCTCATCATGTTGATTATATTTATGAGGGCACCTTATTTACAACCGGGAATGGTTTTCATTGAATCGAAATTGTAGGTTTTTCCTGATTAGGAGAGAAAACCCTTCCTATCGATTATCCGTTTTGTAGAGCGCATACTTTTTGCTGCACGCCCAACTTTCCGGGTTTTGTTTCAGTTTTCATCTAGACGATTGGGTTCCTTACTGGTGTCGGTAAGTGGCTCGTTCCCTGTACTTCCTGGTTGTACCGGGATTGCTAGGGGTTGTTCATTCAGCATCCGGGAACAGGTATGTACCTTTTATCAGTACATTTTATCGTTCTCCGTGGTATGTACATGTTCAATTGGTTTCATTTAAATTAGGAATTATAGATCGAAGTGGGTGCTTTGGACAAAGGCATGAACGCTGCTGCTTTTGCCTGAATGCTGATTTTGCCTGAATGCTGCTTTTGCCTGATTATTGATTTTTTTTGTTTCATTTTGTTTGCTTTACTGTCATTGGATAAATATATGCCATATACTTGCTTTACTTCTGTGTTGCATGACTGCTGCTTCATTGGCGGGGTGCTTTGCTATTTTACGGCGCTGTATGCATTCTTTGAGTTTATTTTTAAACTGTAAATTGTTTGTCCCTTTCCTGTCTTTCAATATGTCTTTCATATCAACTTATATGTCTCAATCTTGTAGAGCTGTGAGCTAAAGGTGGTGACAGTGCGACGTGTTGGGGTTTGTTTCCCTTCTTCGTGTGCGTGTTGGTCACTCCTGTGTCGATTGTCACAGTGAATTGTGTGTGGATGTGATTCTGGGGTGATTCTGGCTTGGATATTCATCCCTTCCTTGTCTTTCATAGTCTGCCATCCACTGGTAAGCTACCGGTAACTACCTATATACACATGACTAAGCAAAAATTTTAAAAAGGATCATAAAGGCAAGAAATAGAACAGATCTGTCAGATCATGTGTGACCATAATAATAATAATAATAATAATTATAATAATAATAATGCATACATTAACTATGCAGTCTAAAACAAAGTGACACGTGATGAAAACCCTCTCTGTCAGCAAACATACTCTAATGATTTTTTTATATCAAGGACATAATATATATCAATATGCGCATTTTGTGAGTTCTACATTTTTGCATATTCATTCCGGTAGTAGTAAAATGTACATTTTTTTAAAGTAATGATGAGTTTAATTCTATACGACATATCAAAAAAACCCAAATTCACAGTTTACAAGTACTGTATACTTTATGTGTGGGAAACACTGCTTTGGGGAAGCAAAAAATATGTAAGTCGCACACAGGACAAATATGACCTGTCGCTGAGATTTAAAGGTACAGTAATGTACCACATTTGAGGAGATTGAGAAAATGGCTAAAATCTCATTCAAGTCTCAAAGACGGCTCATTTCTCTCTAGGAGGCAAAGAAGAGATTAACATGAGTTCTCATCTTGGAGTTTCTTTGCTATGGGATAAAACACACAAACACACGTAAATATTTCACATTTATTTTATGTGCTTAAATGCCATGCCAACAGATAAAATTTAATGCACTTTTTTAGAGAGGAAACTTGTAAATTCGTCAGATTTGACCAGAACACAACATGATGGTTAAATAATGTACAGTGCCATCTGTTGAATTTTAAGATAATTTAATGATTCTTTTCAAGGTAATTTTTTAAATAATATACAGTAAGGGCTTGTTCAATTAAAATTTCAAATTAGCTATATGGCGATATATATTGGTTAGGACTTTGACCTTGCACCAGGGTCGATGGTTTGATTCCTGCCTCAGGATCTATTGCAAGGTTCTCCTCGTGCATGGTGTGTTTCCTCCGGGTACTCCGGTTTCCTCCCCCAGTTCAAAGACATACAGTAATTCAGGTAATCTGTGGTCGCAAATTGCCTGTAGTGTGTGAATGTGTGTGCCCTGCATTGGATTGGCACCCCATCCAGGGTCCACCATACCTCGTGCCCTAAGTCTCCTGGCCCCCAGGACCTTGTGTATATGGGATAAAGTGCTATAGAAGATGACTAAATGAGTGATTTGTATATATTGATTCCATCTATATGAATGTGAGTTAAATGATACTTGAGGTACTACAGTATATAATCGGTAACATAATCAGTACTATATAATCAGTAAATAAATGACCAGAAATGTCAGAAAGTAAACAGCAGTTAAGGGGCTTCACAGTGATGCTAAAAATACTGTACTGTTACCCAAATACCCATGTACTGTTTGTTATATATCTACAGCCATCCAACTTCAAGAGTCATTTTACATCTTGCTGCTAATTCCGTGGAGAACTGGGCAGGGGCATTAGCAGTGGCATTGCCAATGCACTGCCAATTATATCAACAGTCCTCTAAATCTCATCAAGAGCTAAAGTTACACCATGTTGTGGAAGTAGAGCTGTGATACATCTGTTCAGTTGGCCTAGCAACAGCCTCTCTCCATTACCAAACAGAACTTGCATCACTATAAAATGCTCAGGCTCTGGAGTTTGCCCCAGGGCTGGGACTATATAACCCCAGAAGCATGAGGGTACACGATTAGCAAGTAGCACATGGTAAGCATATTCGCCACAGATGAATAGCGTCCCATTGCACGCTCTCTCCCACACCTAAGGGTGTTTGACATGAAAGTATGTGTGTATATAAGTGAGTGTGTCACAATGTAAATAATAATAAGAACAATAACTCTGGCCTTTTCATGGAGCTTTAGGGCATGTGGTGGAATGGGCTCACTATTAGATGTCACTGGTTGGAAATGGAATGTAAGCCGGGTGATGTGAATCGTTATTGTTTAAACATTTTCAAGAGTCTATAAATGTCAACTAAACAAATAAAAGCAAAACTTTATAATACATCATACAAAACATGCTATGCTCTCCCAGTCATTGTGATAAATGCGATTGTTTGGTTAATAATCTAACACTAATATGAATCAAATGTAGATATGAAAGGTAGCTGTAGTGATATTTTAGTGTAGTAATATATATAAAATATAACTTAGATTAAGAACAAAACCTTTTTTACAGAATGAATTGTTCACATCCTGCTCTCACGTCTAACCTGAAATGCAAATACGCAGTGATGCAAAGTGAAACTAATTTATGCAAAAGATTGCTTCTAGGTTACATAAAAGCATATACTCATACACACACACACACACACACACACACACTAGTATGAAACAGTGCAGTGGCTCTGTGGCCACTTTTACTTTGCATACCCATAATACTAAAGGTTCTGTGTTCTATTTTGAAAGTAAGTATTTAACAAAGAAATACCGTGTACTTTTACTGTGTAAAAGTATTGTGTATTGTGACTGTAATACAGGATGATAAATTAAATAAATATAAACTATTTTAAAATAATTAATGAGCAGTTCTACTCTTCAAATGTGCAGAAAAAAAACAATTAAATGATTTCTACATTATTAGTGCACGAAATGTGACACATTAGGCTATCTACTGTAAAGCTTAAAAATGATGATCTATATGTGATGTAGTAATTTACTTTAGATAATATTATGTGACCATTTATAATAATGCCACTAGGGTGAACATAATGTAGGTATTGCATATGGACTACGGACTCAGTCACAACATGTCCACAACATCTCTGCTAATGCGCTTTGAATCCTATATCCTGTACACATGTAATGTTTCATACATTGACAGTTGTCAAGTTGTTTGTGTGTATAATTGTTGTTGGGGGCTGTAGACCAGGAGGTCCCTGGTTCAAGCAATTTGCTAATTATACAACCAGGCATCGAGCTGGAAACCAGACCCTGTAAATGAATGCCACAGAAATGGTGGATGTATATTTGTTGCCTGATGTCTGTACAGGCAATGATGTCGATGGAACCATCCATCTATTTATCCATAACTGTCAATGATTTATGGAATAAAACTTATAGGTAAGTACATCCATGATGCAAAGAAAATACTGTCTATACTGCATTGCTTCATTCAGTATGCATATTTGAACCATCCATAGCTTATTCTCATTGCACAACTCATATTTATTCTGTATATACTATATTGTATAGACACACATCATACAGTATATTTAAATAGGTATAAAATGTTGTTTAAGAATCTTATCTTTCAGAAATATCTATCTACTGCACAGTGTTTTTAGTTATACTGTATATTACTATATACACCCATCAAGAACTGCATACATCCAGCATGGAGAAAAGGGCTCAGAAAACCACGTTGTTCACCTCACATCCAAGTCACCTTCTCCTTGAACTTTTGCAAATTCCCTGTATGTGCAAACCCACCTCTTTTTCTTGGCAATAAAGCTTTATTCTGTCCCTTCAGCTTGGCAATAAAGTTCTTTCTGATTCTGATCTTAATTACCTACTGCACCTTTTGTACAGCGATCACTTTCACCCCGTACACATGAACCCATTGCTATTTATTGCAAATGCCCACTTATGCCCTTCTGGTTAGAATTTCACTGCATTTCATTGGCTCTGTATGTGTACTTCTCACAATGACATTGAAGTTGATTTTTTGATAATATAAAGTATTTACATTTTATACTTTGGAGGACCCAAAACCAGTCTCAGAACATTTTTTTGTCTGTATGTCACTTCAGCCAGTTTATGTATGCATGTATTTGCCTGAAGTTGAATCTGCACAATGAATGCAATCAAAATGTTGATTAGAGGTGAGTTTATGAGTAGTTTTGCAAGTTTTGACAGCATACTGCGCATGCATCAAACTTTAGGCACATCTTAAAACAACCGCTGGACAGAACTGAATAAAATTTTGCCATTAGTTAATATATTTATCACTTAATAACAGCGCTGAAGTGATTTTTAATACGCTAGAGTCATTTTAGGACAAAACTTAATCTTAATCTGATCTTATTTTTCGATATCTCATATATAATTTACTCTCTGATTACCGAACATGTATTTGGATGACTATAAAAGAACTTAGCGTGATCAAGACATAAGTTACTCAACCTTACAAATTTTAATTTCTTTTCATTAATAATTTAGGCAAAGAGTGCATACAGAAAGACATGCAAAAATGTCCATGGCCTTCAGCTTGTTTTTTTTTTTTTTTTTTAGCTTTAACCTTTTATCTAATTCTACTGTACAAACTCTTTCCCTGTTAAATAGGGGTAGGCTATTTCAATAAATTGTTGTTTGTACACAAACAATAAATCTCTGATACTAAAAAAAAAGTCTCTGTCTACGGCCTAGCAATTTATTGGAAAGTGCCCTAATAGGATAAATTTACATCATAATTCAGTTAAATTGTGCTTTTTCTTGGCCACTCCACTCAAAAATAACAACCGTGTAGCATGTATACCGCGCGTGTTCCTCGGGCCGCAGTGTGCTGATTGGTCACGTCATTGGGGATGTCATTACGTCACACTCAGGGAACTGACCCTGGCGTCCCGCCCCTTCCGCTTCGCACGAGCTCCGGATTCAGACGTAACAGTAGCAACTCACAGCTAATTCTTCGTCAGCTTCGAAAACAGTACGAGGCCGCTCAGATCGAAAGCTTACAGCGACCACTGCAAACAAACAATCCACTCAGGTAAACAATTTTACTTCACTTCTTGATTACCACTTGAGTTATTTTTATTAAACAGCCCGACAAAATCGCAGCTGTTTGTGAGGAAAATTCGAGAAGCGTCAGCGCTTTACAGTAATAACAAACCGTCACGGATTGACACCTGCTAGCTTAAAGTTGCTAACGCTAACCGGACTGACTACAGTTTAAAACGATGTAAAGGATTTAAATATGGTTTTGACGATAAACACGTATGTGTTTAGAACAGCGGTTTGCAGTTTTAATGTGTGTTTGTTGGCTCCGGCGGCACAAAGTAATCCGAAATTTAACCTGCCTGCTAATGCTAAAGCAGAAGTAAACGCCCACAGAGCAGAGTTTAAACCGAATCAAATCATTTAAAGTCTACACGCGCACAGTTACGAAAGAGTTTAGATTAATATACATTTTTCGTCGCACACGAGTCTGTCTATTAACACAGCTTTTACTTCTCAGCCCAGTGTGTTAATAATTGACCTGAACACCACGCCATGCACACTAAAGTTCAAACTGTTTAGTGTCTCTCTCTCTCTCTCTCTGTCTCTCTCTCACACACACACACACACACACTGAATGATCAAGGTAGTCTGAAATCTCACAGTGTTGATAAGTAAAGTAAAGATTTAGCACTATTTAAATGGTAAGAGCTAGGTGCAGTAAGAAAAGTGAAAGTGTTGATATGAAGAATGAGGAAAAGAAACGTTTCCATACTGACTCCTCACCATTACCATGGAAATGATTCAATGTGGAAAGAAATCAGTACAATGGTACCTTGGCATACAAACGATTCTATTTATTATTATTATTATTATTATTATTATTATTATTTTAATGTTTTGTACAAGATTGGGTGAATACATAGCACCATGGTTTCCATGAATGCTAGCAAGCACAGCAGCAAGAAGAAAAGAAAGCCACTTTTAGTTTCATTTTTAAAGTAGCTGGTAAACATAAGTGAGGTTTAATGTCTATACAGTGGAACCTTCGATTGCGAGCATAATTCGTTTCCGAAAGCGTGCTTGTATATCAAAACATTTGTAAATCAATAGTGAATTTATAACTAGGCCTATATAAAAATAATCAGTGGTGTCAAAAGTATTTACATTCATTACTTGAGTAGAGTATCGATACTATGGTTTAAACAGACTTCTTTAAAAGTTGAAGTATCAATTCAAGCTTTTTACTCAAGTAAAACTGTAAAAGTATATATCAAAACTACTTAAAACTACTTAAAGTATAAAAGTAAAAGTAACGTGAGGGGGGGAAAAAGCATTAAAGATAAAAGCTTAGGCTATGCCATGGGCCTATATACTGAACTAACACCTCATTTAAAAAAAAGAAAAATGTGTTGTTGTTTTTGTTTGTATTTTTTAACAGCCATAGTGGTTTGGGATACTGTATATGGCAATTGCCATATACAGTATATGGAATGCATTTTACTGTAGTACAATGCAAATACATTAAAGGAACCATACATGTGTACTACTGATCATTAACATGTTTGATGGAGAAGAAGATATGATAACTAGTTGCCTATAAGTATTTCAATGGTGCAAAAAGTCAAACTTCAGAGGCATGTCATCATGTCAGTCTTTATTGGAATGATCATTGACAGATAAGACTTTTTAATAGGCCAATTTTAAAATACCAAAAATATGGATATGTTTGGCCATTTTCTAAACATTTGGAATGTAGTGTACACGTGCCTTTATAAAGAAAAGTAAAAAATTTTACATTTTAGTGTTTTTGCACTTAAGTTAATAATACATAGCCTTAAAAAAGTCATCTGAGGCGACCGTAATATATCTCAAAATTAATATTTTTATGTATCATTAAGACTAGTTGAAATCATATCAGTAAGTAGATAAACTGATGAAGAAAGATAAACATTAGTGCCCTTTCATTTTATGAAAACCATTATTTCACAAGTTTATTATATAATATTAGAGTCTCCCTCATTATCCAGTTACAATACTGATTTTTACTTCAAAAGCAAAAAACTGAATTAGCATTTATACAGATATTACACATTTAACAATACCATACCACTGATTAATATTTGAGGCTAAACTGATGGATATTTGGTTATGAATTTAGTGTAATTATTGCCATTTGTTGGTTACCCCACATGACATATGGTCGCCCCAAATGATAAGAAAAACACAGGTATAAAAATTTCAGTTAAAATGTACACAAAGAGTTCAAGACAAAAGAAAATGTAACTTTTTTAATTCAAATAACATTCCAACATTTAAATATAACAAATCAGAAGGACATTAACATTTAAAATTATATAATTTTTATTGCAACACACATTAAATGCTTCAAGAACTTAAGAAGCTGAGTAAAGAATCTCTTTTTTGGAACCTTTTTGATTTATTGGACAGGGATTGAACACTACTTGCATCTAAATTAACCTTTCAACATTCAAATATCACAAATAATAAGTTTCTTTTTCTGGCCCTTTTCTTTTCTCATTGTAAGGGCCATATTTCATTCTTGTAATTTGTTGTTGTGTTTATTTTATTTCAATTTGTTAGTTAAGCATTATACATTAAGTCCATTGAGTTTATTAGTTTAAGCACTTATTATACTCGTAAGTTGTATTGTGACATCATTTGATGAATTGGCCTGTGACATCATCCCACAGTTGTGTAGCTGCATGTCTATCATGCACATTAGTTGTAAGTTGTTGTTAAGACACGGAAGGATACAGAAAGTTGTGGAGAACACAAGCTTTTGACCGTGATACTGTAAGCTAAAGGATACAGTAAAATAAGTTGTTGTAACACTGTGTAACAAGAAAGATACGCGTCAGAACTTGTGAATAAAGCATACAGTCTAAACTGTTTATTTGATCTACCCTGGTCTCCTACTTTCTGAAGCTCTAGTGACTCTAGCTTACTGCTACAGAAGCTCTTTTTCCCCTTACCTCTCTCTTTTCCTTGCAAGATACTCTGCTCTTGCTGCAGGGTCGGAGTTGACTTTCTGCAGTCCACGCAGTCCACTGGGCCGTGCAGATATTTGGTCTGCCCGCGCCAGCTCAATCGGGTGCCACGGTTTCGTCCCACTTTAGATGTGTTTGGCTTCCCATAGAAGTGAATGTGTATTGCGTGGTTACATAAAGTGCAGTGTCACGTGATCTCAATCGCGATTAAAACGATAGACCAAAATCTCTATCGGTTGACAAATTTCTACTGGTTAATCATGTCGGTATATCGCCCACCCCTACTTTGCCCCATATTAAATGCCTAAAAAAATTGATTCAATTTGTATGGCGGGGAACCACTATATGTAGAGGAGTCAGAATGGAAAAAGATTCAGTATGTAGAGGAGTCAGTATGAACATGATTCAGTGTGAAGAGGAGTCGCACGATTACGGTTTCCTTAAATACTGTATGAACTAAAGAAATGATTTCCCAAGTGTAGGTGCTCGATAACTGCACAGAGGAAAGATGAATGTGTTTGATCGCAACATCAACTTCAACGCAATCTTTAAGTTCTCTCAGATGTAAGTAAATCTCTCTCTCTCGCGCACACACACACACACAGTCTCACACACATTTGTATTTTTTTATATTTTAAGTGGAGGTTTAAAATTTTGTGTCTTTAATCCTGAGCGTTGATTTGTTTCTCCTCAGTTCGCGTTCCACTCAGCAGCACCTGAAGAATGTCTATGCCACTTTGTCAATGTGTATGTTCATGGCAGCAGCCGGAGCATATGTTCACGTCATCTTGCGTCTGTTTCAGGTAAACCATCCAAACTAAAAAAAACTCCAAACTATCGGGATAGAGTCTTCAGACTAACTAATGAAAATCCTGATTGTGAAAACACCTATTCTAATTCATCAGTATTAATAATACACATTAGAATTGTGTTTACATTAATGAACTGTGTGTGTGATGCCAGGGTGGACTGCTGTCAGTGTTGGGTTCCCTGGCGATGATGACATGGCTCTCTGTGACTCCTCACAACCCCGAGACGGAAAAGAAGAGACTCGCTATTCTTTCTGCATTCGCCCTCCTCACAGGTTCACTGCCTTATCACAACTTCCCTCCTCAACATTACTCAGAAGTGCTGCACTTACAATGAAATAACCCACCATGACGGTGTGGTGTGCTGAAGCTATTAAGTTACTGGTACAATCCAAAACTCTGCAGTGCCATGAGTAATTGGATTCCAGTTACTGTCATTAATGTGTGTCTCGTGTATGCGTGTGTTACAGGACTTGGACTCGGGCCTGTCATGGATTTTGTCATTAAGATCAACCCAAGGTATTTCATACACACAAACACACAGTAAAACTACCACCGTAAAACTTTCATTGCTCCCATATTTTACTATATTTTAAATGTAACAAGTCTTAGTTTCTCGTGTGTTTTGGTTTTAATGCGACATCTGAAATAATTTTCACATAATGTGTTTTTTACTGCTTTGCGAAAACAAGCTATTCCTTGGGTGTATCTTAATCCGTTACTGCCAATTACAAAAAGCTTGCATGCGGATTAGTAAATGTCAAGAACGACACGGAGAATTTTCTTATTATAAAATGTTTTTTTTTTTAAATTTATTTTATCATGCTATAAACAGGCCATTATTTTTTTTATGCTGTTTTAAATAGAAATACAAAATATACAACTACTTATTGTATTATGTTTCAAGACCTTAAGAGGTAGATCCTTAATTTAGTACCTAATGGTCTGTCCCAATTATATGTCTACAAATACTTTGACAACATACACTCATTAGCCACAACATTAACACATTTCCATTGATTATCAAATATACCCCAGTAAACTGGTGACAGGATCAGTGGCACTAAGGATCACCCATGCCCGTGGGGACACAACCACTGACCCAGCCTCCAAACTCTCCATAGTGACATTTTGCAGTCACACAAGGTTGTCCATCAGAATACATAACTGCTGACTGTGTGTGTGTAAGAACATACAAAAAAATGTTTTTTGTTCATTGGGATGTTTCCCTTGCTATAACATAAAGAATGATTGGCTAACATTGACTAATTCAATTCTGGGCTATAAACAAGTCAGTAGTGTCATTGACGACAGTAATGTCATTTTGACAGCTGTGGGCACATCTGTAGAGGGGTGAAACATTACCTGATAGCATGAATTCTAGCCATCGAGATGTATTTCTGCTGCTATAATGATTGTAATTAGAATGATGAAACTTAGAAAATGTATTTATGTTTTGTGTAAACAAGTGAGCAATAACGTTTTGACAGATGTGCGAACTCCAGTACTTAAAACATGAACATACTTAATGATGAAACTCAGGCCATGCCTCCACACGTAGCCATTTTTAAAAACTTAGATTTTTATCTGCGGTTTTTGCCTTTCGTCCACATGTACACACATAGTTTGCATTTGCTTTTGGTTGCTTTTGGAAAAGTCTGTCCAAAGTGAGGATTTTCCAAAACTCTGTTTTCAGTGATGTTGTGTGGACGAGATTTTGGCTAGCTGTAACATCATCTTTTGTGCCGATGATGTCATTGTCTTGTGTGCCAGTCTGTTTGATTTGATGTCAGCTTAGTTCATAAGGATAAAACAATGGCCGACAGCTTCTTCTCACTCGGGGCGGGTCTTTGCTAAAACACCAGTGTCAATCAACTATAGTAGGAGTTGCCTTTTTTGGTGTGGCGTCACATTGCAAGGCATTTGAGATTGGCCTAATTTCAGAAGGGGCATGTTATTTTAATAAACGAAAAGAAAATCACTGAGCGGCTCTTTATCATCGTAGAGTGGTTGTGTACGCACTCTCCTAACACACAGTTCAGTCCAAACAGCTTAAAAACGTGCATGTAGGCCTGTATGACCCCTTTAAGGTGTTCGACTATGAACCAGAAGGTTCCAGATTCAATTTCCCATAATTTTGAATAAGAATACTGTCAGTGGTCTCATGTTTTTTGAGGAGCAGCTAAAATGTGAATTTAACCAAATAGTGAATTAAATTTTTTCACAATTTGTCCCCTTTAATGAAGTAAAATGTGCTAACGTATAATTTGTTTAGTTAAAAGTTTAGATGTGTGTGTCTGTGTGCAGCATCATCGTTACGGCGTTTCTAGGCACCTCGGCCATTTTCGTCTGTTTCACTCTGAGTGCTCTTTACGCTCAGCGCAGGAGTTACCTGTTCCTTGGAGGTAAACCTCAACAAATGCATTAACCCGCCACTCTTCCCGTCTCTGTTTTCCTGCCTGTCTGTTTCTCTTCTTCTTCTTTGTCTTTCAGCTGTTTTTTTTCAGGGGTCGCCACAGCGAATCATTTGCCTCCATCTAACCCTATCCTCTGCATCCTCTTCTCTCACACCAACTAACTTCATGTCCTCTCTCACTGCATCCATAAATCTCCTCTTTGGTCTTCCTCTAGACCTCCTGCCTGGCAGTTCCAACCTCAGCATCCTTCTACCGATATATTCACCATCACTCCTCTGAACCACCTCAATCTGGCCTCTCTGACTTTATCTCCAAAACATCTAACGTGGGTTGTCCCTCTGATGAACTCATTCTTGATCCTATCCATCCTTGTCACTCCCAAAGAGAACCTCAACATCTTCAGCTCTGCTACCTCAAACTCTGCCTCCTGTCTTTTCTTCAGTGCCACTGTCTCTAAGCCGTAGAGCATCGCTGGTCTCACCACTGTCCTGTACACCTTTCCTTTCATTCTCGCTGATACTCTTTTATCGCACAACACACCTAACACTTTTCCTTCACCCATTCCAACCTGTCTGTACCCGCCTCTTCACCTCCTTTGAACGCTCTCAGTTGCTCTGGACCGTTGACCCTAAGTACTTAAAATCCTGCACCTTCTTTACCTCTGCTCCCTGTAGCTTCACCGATCCTCCTGGGTCCATCTCATTTACACACCTGCCTGTCTGTTTCTCCCTGTCTGTATTTCTCACTCTTTTTTTCCCCCTGCTCCCACCCGTCTCTCAGCATCTCTCTCCCTCTCTCTCCCTGTTTTTCTGTCTCTTGCACTGCTTGTCTGTTACATTTTTTTGACTATTTTTTTTTTCAGTCTTTTGACTGATTTTCATCGTTTCTTTTTTTTTGGGCCGTGTTTGTATTTTTGAACACTTGCAATTTGGGACTCTGATGCCTGGCCTGTCTATCCTGCTTTTGCTGTGTGTGTAGTGCATGTGTAGTGTATGTGTAGTGTATGTGTAGTGTATGTGTAGTGTGTGGTGTAGTGTGTGGTGTAGTGTGTGGTGTAGTGTGTGGTGTAGTGTGTGGTGTAGTGTGTGTGTAACATGTGTGTTGTGTTTCTTCTCTCAGGCACCCTGTTGTCTGGCCTGTCCATCATGCTGCTGATTTCAATCCTCAACGTGTTCGTCGGCTCCCTCGCGCTCTTTAAGGTGATCACCGAGCTGTTGTAGTTAAGAGCTATGTAAATGACTATAATCTATAAGCTGGAGTTCTTCTCAGTGTGTGTGGACACTGAGAAGGCAGGAGAGTCATCTTAAAAAAAGAGTTGTTATTTGTGTGTGTCTGTGTTCAGGTTAATCTCTACATCACTCTGGCCATCATGTGCGGGTTTGTGCTGTTTGACACACAGCTGATCATTGAGAAAGCAGAGATGGGAGATAAAGACTACATCTGGTAAGTGAGTTTTACGCTCTGATCTTATAAAGGGCTGAGTCGAGTGGATGATGTGTGAGGCTGGCGTTGTGTAGTGGAGAGCAAGTGCTCGCTCTAAACAAAGCTCACTTCATATAGAACAATCACACGTTTGGTTATACACTTATTAATTACAAAGAAGAATGGTAGATAGAAGATCTTCTTTTGGTTAACCAGTTAATGGTTGCTACAGCAGACCATTTGTCTTCATGTAACTCTGTCTACCACATCTTCCCTTGTCATGCCAAGCTCCTGCATGTCCTCCCTCAACACATACAAAAACCTCCTCTTGGGCCTTCCTCTTCTCCTCCTGCCTGGCAGCTCCATCTCTAACATTTTTCTCCTGATATATTTCTGCTCTCTACATGCCCAGACCATCTTAATCTAGTCTCTCTAACTTTGTCCTCAAACCATCTTACCCGCATGTCCCTCTAAAGATATATAAGTGTATTACATAGCCACACCTCTGTATAGAACAGCTAACGTTTTTTAGTCATGTAAAGTTTTTCACACTATTAGTGTGTTTTGTGTGTTAAGTTTTGTGTTATCTTTTCTGCAGGCATTGTGTGGATCTCTTCATGGACTTTGTGTCTATCTTCAGAAAGCTCATGATCCTGATGGCTATGAATGAGAAGGTGCGCTAACCCTGCCCAATTTAGTCTAATAATGCATTAATATCTCCCTCTCACACATACGCACGCACACACAATAAACCATGTTCTCGTCAATATGAATAGGAGCTCACTGATTTAATTGTTCATGCAGTAATCAGGTTTTTTTTTTTTTTTTTTTTTAAGATAAACTGCTTTCATGTTCCATTCAGAACTGTATTTCTGAAAGAGTACAACTTTTTTTGCGTTTGAGCGGTCGGTGCTATACAGCCATCTACTGGACCGGCACAAAAAGATTGTCAGGAATAAGAGATGGTCACTACATATGTGACATTGCGTTTAACCAAATCAACAGCATGGGCTACGCAGCATTTCAGTGTGTGTGAGATACTTTAGTATTTTATTACTTCAAAACCTTGAGGAAATCTAGCAGACAAATCAGAGAATAAATGTTTTTGCTTTTTCATTTCAATCACAACATCCAAATATTAGATTAAATTGAATGGAAAGTCCACCCTGAGTCACAGACTACAGCCGGCTGTCTGAACATCACTTTAATGCATTCTTTAAAAACACAGAAAAGCTTTAATTACTGATTTTAGTCAAAGGTTTGGATTAAACGCTTTTTCATCATTTATTACATTCAAATATTTTATAGCTGAACATGTTTTGTTTAGTTCTAATTATTAATGTGATGTTTAATTTGTTCTGTTTGTTTCAGGACAAGAAGAAAGAGAAGAAATAAGTGCATCATTTGGCCAAAAAAAAAAAAAAAAGAATCTGTGATCTGCAGTTCTTGCGTCACAAGTTTGTCTATCAGCTGAGTTATGCATTGGAATTATTCCGATTTTGTATGCAGGTGTCTTAATTTTATTTTAGTTTTTGACAGTTTTGGTGTTGAGGCTGTGCAGTGACCCTGGGTAATGTGTAAGTCTTAAACATCCTTATTAAGGATCCTAATTCTAAATATCCTAATTATCAACATAATTATTATTTTATTATATTATTATAATTTAGGTTTTTTTTTGTTGAAGAGAATGGATTTTATATATATATATATATATATATATATATATATATAAACCATTCTCTGCTATATATAATTTTTTTTTTTCCCTTGGACACCTAAATGTAATACTGGACATAAAACTGAGTAAAGTAGTAGATCCATTAATGTTTGTAAATATACTGAGGGATTAGCCTCCAGTTTAACTTCTAACTATAGATCAAATTGCACATTTTAATTACAGTTTTTATTAGACAGTAGTTAAATATTATTTGTATCGTTTCCCTGACGATATGAAGGTACACTTTTTTTTGTTTAATCCTTATTCATTTTTATCTGCATTAATATAATTATTTCATCTGCTGTGACTGCCATAGTATAATATGAGCTATCAGTTGAGTAATTTAATAGGCGGTGTTAAAGATGTGTAGTGGAGGTGTGTAGTTAAGGTATAGCTGCTGATCAGGGTTAATGCTGGTGAGTTTATTCCAAAATAGTGCTCAGTTTGCTTTTGTTTCTTTAACAGTCCCTCATTACTGCCAATGACTTCAATGCCATGTTCTAATAAACTGTGATTAAATATAACACTGTAGAGAATCCAGTCTCTCTCTCTCTCTCTCTCTCTCTCTCTCTCTCTTTACCTCTCCATTTCCCTATACTCCACCCTCCTTTTACCTTCACACACCACGCACACTCACTCTCCCTATACCCTCACATACACTCACTCACCCTATACCCTCACACACACACACAGTCCCTATACTCTCTCACACACCCTCTGTATTCATACACACTTCCTCTATACCCTAACACACTCCCTATAATCACACTTGCTCCCTGTAAACACACAAACTTGCTCTTTTTCCTTCCAGTGAAAAACATAACTTAAAACTTAAGACAGGATAATTTAAACTCTTTATTAAAACTTGAGTCTTTGTTTTACTCTTTTTTCACTTTATCTTTTTAAAATATTTTCCAAAGTGTAAAACCGGAGACATGAAATCACTAAATGTATGCATTCTGAATGTTAAGGTGTAATCCTCTCGCAATCATGTCCTTTAAAGTTTTGTCCAGTTCGGGGTTTTGACTTCACCCACTGTCAGGGGAAGAGGATGGGCAGGGCCACTGCAGTCAGCAGCAGGATGCAGAGGTGTTTGCTGTGTGTGTAGTTATGTGTGGGTGCTGTGGAGGGTGCGTGTGGAGGGCGTGGCCCGTTACACAGCGGGGAGTTACAGCAGCTGATGCACACAGAGCCCACATGACCCGGAGAGCAGAAACGTTGATATCCCGCTGAGGCGATCAGACAGGTGGCGTAGGACGCACATGCCTTCCGGTAAAACACACCTGAGGGAGACAACTATTTCCATTTACTATACTTGACATCACAGAGACAGTCTCTCTCACACATTTAGTGAAGTTATACAATAGAAAAGAGGACAAGGATGAATGGAAGTTAATTATCACCAAGACATCGTCTCTGAACATATGACTTTAAAAAGATAGTTAAAAGTCTATCTTTCTCTCTATTCCTTTTTTTGACAAATCTTTTTACGTTTTCTTTCTAGCCTCATTCACAAAGCTGGGTCAGGTGACCCTGGGGGTCGTCATTGTTTTCCGTTTCACCCGGGAGCAGAGGTAGTGATGAGCCAGATGAAACCTGTGTAAAAGGGAGACCCCTACATTGCAGAATGGGGGTCTGATATGACGTGTGTGACACTGTTGAAATGCTAAATAAGTAAACAGGTAGCTTCTAACTTATAAACTGGACACACTCACTGCACTACCGTATCAAAAAAACAACAGGATCAGCTGGGAGTGAGACTGACCTACAGCGTGTAATTTTTTAAAAATGACATTAAAATATTTGTGCTTGGTTCGGTCTAGCATCAATAGATACAGAAAATTTTTAAACGACAAATCCTCCCTTTTGCATTATAATTATATATACAGTATATCAAATTGGGTAAGCTGTTACACGATGTGGCATAAGAGCCAATCAAAGAGCAGGAATGTGAGACATAACCACAGCATGTGTTTAGCGCAGTTACGCTCCATACTTTAGTGTGAAACGGCAGTGAATTGGGGAGGAAAGGGGCTCTGTGAATGTGGTGCACTCTCGACTCTCAGTTCACCCTATCTCATTGTCCTGAAAGCAGGTGTAAAACATCACATTAACTACTGACACTGCTGTATTAAACTTCACACCTGATGTAACAGCAGAAGGCTGACGGAGCTTATAGTTCATGGTTTGAGTATGCATTTCAGCATCTGAATCTGCCTTCTGTCTCTCTCTTGGTTTGCTGCCTTTATTGCTGATTTTGTGTTTCTTTCTAATTGGGTTTGTCTCTCTCTTGCTTCATAACTTTCCTCCTTTTGTATGTCTCTTTTTGTATTTCCTATTCTGGTTTCTTTCTCTTCTCGTAACCTCCAACCTAACATCCAGCCCCCTGCATCACATGACGTATCACAAGCATGCTGTTAGTTGGGCTTTGTAAAGTCATCTTTGTGTGAGAAATGAACTGAGAATCAGAGTTTAATGCAGAGCTGTTTGAAATTCATGAGTCATTTATATTCTCACCTTAATCAGGCTTTTAGGGGGAAAAAAAATCCAATATTCATATTTGAAGGTCAGTTTTGATTGAGTGTTAAGTAAACTAATAAAAAAAAGTGAATAATACATAAGCGAATAAATACAATAAATAAGTGTGTATCATCTATAAACTGTAAATATCCATGAATATCACCTGTTTTCTCTACTTATTAACATTTTAAATACTAGAACACTCCGGATTGTTCTAGTCATTACCCTGTAACGGACTGAATAGTTACACCATCTGAGTGACGCGTGTTACACAGTTACTAAATAAATTGTTGATGTTCAGTGGATAGTAGTCCTTCTGTGTTCTCATGAAGTCAACAGGCACCTCTTTTAGTTTTATTCATGGCCAGAGACAGATTTCTGGTTCAGCACCAGTCTACGACCAGCTGCGCTTCCTCTCTGTACGCCGACTCATTCTTGCTGAGCCAACAGTTCAACAGTGTCATTGGCAAACTTGAAGTGGTTTGAGTTGTGTGTTGCTGCTCAGTCATGATTTAGTCTCCGTGTCTCTCCCAGTCAGGAAGTCCAGGATCCAACAGCAGGGAGGAGGAAGGAGTTCAGGCGGAGCATGCTCAGCTGTCCAGTTAAGCACTGTGGAATATTTGTTCTGAATGTTGAACTCTATTACTCGCACTTAAACATTTAAATGTCCAGGTATGTAAAGACTAGATGGAGGGTGGTGGTGATCATCTGTTTATGGTGTTTGGGAAAATATGCAACTCACAAGGGGTTCAGTGACAGAGCAGCAGGGTCTTGATGCCTCTTGACAGACCTTTTGAAGTACTTCATGAAGGTGAGTGTGGCAATCCCTAAGGCCAGAGACTTTTTGTTTATGGGACAAAGGTGGCAGCCTTGAAGCACATCTGGATCAAGAGGTTCTCAAGAAGATTGAAGATAGAACCACCCTGTCAACCCTGCTATGTGGTGATGGTCTTAGCATTCCAGATAGCCAACACACTTATTACAGGATGAATCAACATATATACTGTAACTATTTTCTCAGAGGTGATGAACTGTACACCACTCTACGTCCAAAACTGTTCCCTTCCATCGATTTCACTTAAACCATCTCACTTGTGTGTGTCAGTGAGCTACATAACCATAAAGCTTTGATGTTACCAGGTGATGGAGTGTTATATTCACCATGTGTGTTCTCCATCACCTCCTTCTGACATGCGTCCTGAATGTTAGCTGTGCAGTTTACGATGAAGGTCGCGGCTGAACAGTCGTTATTCATCACTGTCTCCTCACACTGGTAGCACTGCATCTGTAATGGCCACACTATCACACGCAAACATGTGCACACATAAAGGAAAAGGTAAAGGAAAAAAAATTAAGATATTTTAATAGTTGATGAAACCAGGGTTGGAGGTAAAGCAGATCAGCTCAGGTCAAAGGTCAAACCTGCTAAAGGATTTCTTATTGTTTTATGTTTTAAAACACATAAAACAATGTGTTTTACTGTGTTGTATAGATGTTGGTAATGTATAGTATATGTACATTTATATAGTTTTTTTAGGGAATCAGAATGATCAAGTGCTTCTAAGCTGTTAAATATCAAAATATAAAACCATGAAATGTAAATATGCATTATTTTATAATGTTTCATAATTTTATAAATTTAATAAATTAGGGTCTAAACACAGAACATCAGAGCGAGTCCATGTCTCTTTCTTAACCTTTAGCATTTTAACATTAAAGTAAGTTTTAATTAATTTTATAAAACATTTAAGGCTTAAAATCATCACTGGTTAGAACCTTTGAACCTTTTTAGCCTCACATTGAACATTTGTCATTTTTTCCTGTGATTTATTTAATTATATTTATTTGTTGTGAGAGTATTACAATTATAAAATGTTTGCAAGATCAACAAACTGAGATTCGGAGCAGCTGCCTTTAAATAGAACATCATAATTTCCTTTGTGATGATAAATCTGGGGAAAAAAAAGCAGTTAGACTATATCACTATACTTTTCACCTCCATCGTCCAGGTTCGATTCCCGCCTCGGGGACTGTGTGCATAAGGTTTGCATGTTCTCTCCGTGCTTGGTTGGTTTCTTCTGGGTATTCCAGTTTTCTTCCCACAGCCCAAAGAGGTGCAGATTAGGCTAATTGGAGTGCACAAATTGCCCATGGTGTGTATGTGTGGGTGTGCCCTGTGATGTTCCGGCACCCTGTCTAGGGCGTACCTCGGCCGGTGCCCTAAATCTCCTAAGACAGGCAGTGAACCTTTACAGGATAAAGCGGTATAAACGATGAGTGAGTGAGTAGACTAAAGCAGAGCACTAACCGCTATGTGCTATATGTAAATAATAACAATATTTAATGATATTTGATTAGATGTAGATTTATTACAAAGTCACTGTGGATGATACCATTTCCATTTAAATGAATTATTAAGTGTAGGAAAGTCTCTCGCCACCAGTGGGTGCTATCATTCCCTTTCTGCAGCTCTGTAATCATCACCACTCACCTGCTCCAGGTGCACCTTCTGCTCTGCTCTATATCTCTAAAGCAGATGTTCTGATGTCACCTTCAGTGTTTTTGTCTCTTTAACAAATTAAACTGTTTTGGATTTTTTGTTGTTGGTTTTCAAGAATTTAGGATTCAGTTTGTTTCTTGTAAAATTACAAGGAACATGATGATAAAGTGCTGCAGTGCTTTTTTATTTTCACCTCTGTAATCCTCATTACGACTCTTGGCATAAGCATGAAAATATAATTATTTACAATAATGTTAATTTTTAAAGTGAAAATAAATGTTGTCGTACCCTAACAGCTTACAGCATTGTGCCTGAATTATCAACCAAACTATTGTAATAGAATTGACTACATAAAAAATAAATTAAAGTGTGAAAGCAAGCTCGAGTCAAGAGACTGAGTGGTTGTGTCCCCATTAAATCTGATTAAAGTCAAACACACACACACACACACTACACTACACTACACTCAGCTCCCCATCAGGCATATTACACTTTTTACTCACACTTATCATTATTCATCATATTTTTTTCTTTTCCAAAAGTTTGAGCAGCAGATCAGAGAGTCTGAGTGATAGAGAGAGTATTCTTACTGATGGTGTTTTTTACCTGAAGTGACGATGCAGACACACAGACAGGTGAAAACGCACAATGCTCGCATTTTCCTTAAAATCCATTAAATGCTTCTTCTCTTCCTCTTTATCCAAAGATAGTCATCTGTTCATCTTCTAATAGAGAGATGGGGAGAGAGAAAGAGCCAGTGTGAGCCAGTGTGTGAGAGAGCGCTGACTGACTGGAGAGTCACAGAGAGAACAGAGACCTGAAGCAGGAGATGGAGGGAGAGAAAGAGAGGGAGAGAGAGAGTGAGAGAGTGAACATTTGAGCATTTAAAACGAACTGGAAAAAAAACAAGTGAAGAGGACAGAGAAAGAGATGAGTGATGCATTCAAGTACAGCTTGAGAGCAAAACGCACACCCCGAACTCTGCCTGTGCGTGTCTGTGTGTGTGTGTGTGAGAGAGAGAGAAAGAGAGAGATTGAAAAAGTGAGAGAAACAAGTAAAAAAAAAAAAGGAAAGCTAAGAGAGGGAACGGGAGATAAAAAGAGAAAAGCAAGAGAAGAGGAAAGAGCTTAAGATAACCAAAATAAGAGTGGGACTTGGAGTGTGTGTTCAGCACTTCTACAGATGCATGAATAAATACATTCCACTTGACTTGTTTACTCACCTAGAGTCAATCACCTCGGCTTTAAACCTCCATCATCATCTCATTATCCACGCCAGGTCCGACACACTCAATGGTACCTTCAGTACTAAACACTGCGTTGTCTTTGATACCAAATGATTTGAAACTAAACACTGCATTGCCTTTGGTACAAAATAATTTGTTATAAAATGCTGCTTCCACCTTTGCTACTAAGTAAGTTGTCACTTCTGTTACCCAGTGCTTGGGCACTATAATCCTCAATCCCAGTGTGGGATTGTACTGTACTTCATTAATGTGTTTGCTGTTAATAATAGCTAAGAGTGTTAAGCAGGTACTGATCAGATCGTTGGCGGTTTAAGCCACAGCTCCACCAGGTTGCCATTATTGGGCCCTTAAGCAAGGCCCTTATCCCTATCACCTCCGGGGGTCTGTATCATGGCTGACACTAAGCTCTGACCCCAACAATGCTGAGATATGTGAAGAAAGTGTTTCATTGTGCAGTAATATGTACAGTGAAACCTTGGATGGCGAGTGTTCTGCAAGACAAGCAAAAATTTTGTATCAATTTTGACTTGGAAAATGAACAAGTCTTGGATTACAAGTACCAAGTATCGTGTATCACGCATACCCTTCTTGTTTTGACGCCGAGCGTCACGTGATCATAACTGAGCCAAAGCTTATTTTTCTCTTGTGCTGCGTAATTGTGGGTAATCGACTCCCCTGCTGGATCTTAGTGCGCGTCTTTTACTGGTATAATCAACATCTGTGCACGGGTGTACTGTTTACTATAACACTGTGACCATGTGTGTGTGTAAAACATATTTTATTTTGTGTCTGTTTGCGTGTGTGTACAGCACGCGTGTAAAGCAAAAGCAAGTCTCATTAGAGAGGTTAAAGATAATTTTTTTTTCTCTGCTCAAGGCTGCTCTTTGTGTCATTGGACACCGTGCCACACACACAGACTCCTCCTACTTTCTTCTTCACAGACACGTCGTGATTCTTTTTAAAGGTAAAGTGCAGGTTAATTTGTTTTATTTTAAGTTTACAGCAGTGACTTCATTAGTGTGTCGCTCAATCGAGTGTCATTAGAGAGATTTCTTGTTTTCCCCCCCCCGATAAAACAGTGTTTCCGTTGTGTGCAAGCGTGTGTAACTGTGTAAGATGAGGAACGGGGAGAGGGGAGCTTTCTTTAGATTCACACACACACACTCACACTTTTCTCTCCTCTTTCTATATTTTTAATTTTTATATGTTTATTTAAAGTTGGGGAACATGGGTCTAAGAATTTCATTACGGTAATGATGCCTTATTGTTATCTGTATATGACAATAAAACTTAAAACTTAAAACATACACAACGCCTGTGCGCAGAAACGGACACACTTGTCTGTCGAGATTTATTTTTTTAGAGGTAAAGTGCAGGTTAGTTTGTTTAATTTTTACTTTATATTTTGTGGTAATTAAGTATTTGTTCAGTATTTATTTTTTTGGGCTGCGGAACAAATAATTTCCATTATTTCTTATGGGTAAATTTGATTTGGTTTACAGGTGTTTTGGAATATGAGCCCACTTTCGGAACGAATAATGCTCGTAACCCAAGGTTCCACTGTATGTGACAAAAAGACTTAACAGAATTACATCAATTTTTACAGCTCTGCCAACCTGCAGTCCCCCACCCTCATCAGGCCAGTAAAAGACTAAACATAAAAATCAAACAAACAGATGAAGCACAACCTAATAAGCAAATAGGAATAACAGATTTTTTTTTTAATTTACACTTTAAATGAAGCGGCCCATCAGAGAATCTGTGCTATTTTTTATCTATTTATTTCTTTATGGCTTTTTATTTATCTTCTATATTATTTATGTACACAGCACCATACATTTAATTATTATTATTACTATTATGTTGATGATGATTATTATTATTATTCACAGAACAAAAATCAGTGCACAGATTACAGAGTCTACATTCAGAAAAAATCCATATGAACAAATTAACAAAAATAATATAAAGTTATAACAATGGAATCAAGACAACACCCCAATAACAGCTTAGTCAATGCTAAAAAAATCAAAAGCAACAAATAAAAAAAGTAATAAATAAATAATTTATTAAAATCTTCAGTGTGGTTGTTAAAACAGCAAGAGCTGTAGATTGAACAAGAATCTATAGGGTTCATATGGAGTCTTATAGCTATTTTTAAAATATTTATTTTATTTCAAATATACTCTTAATTCCACCCCGAACCAACTTGGCCATGCACCTTCTTCCATGGCCCCTCCCACCCTCTGAACTGACTTCTTTAAAATCGTGAGATTTAAATAACCATATAGTATGTCAAAGGTCACAGTAGTTTTTTTTATTTATGCTAATGTGATGTTAATTACAGGTAACCCATCATGAGTGAGATGTTTGTCCTTCACTACAGCACTCGTAAAAGTTTTCCAGCAGACGTCTGAAGGCCATGCGCTCGTTTCTGTTTTTTCTGTCAGTGGATAAAAATGTGCTAAAGTATTTTATCATTTATTCTAACAAAACACAATGGGTGGAGTTAACAGAAAGGAATTTGTGTGTGTGTGTGTGTGTGTGTGTGTACAGTATGTGTGTGTGTGTGTGTTTTGTAGTGCAGAATGAAGCTGATCTTTTTTGTCACCTGATTTTTTTCATTAAGTTCAACGTTATTCAGGTGAGACTGATATATATATATATAATGCGAATAAACCAAGCATTAGCATTTATGGAGCATCAGCCGTTACAAAACTCAGACTGAGATCAGCAGGATGGGTCACAGCGAAGGGGGTTTATCCCTGACTCCCGCAGGAGGACAGACTGTCGTACAGCGAGTCGCTCAGGGATTCCACTGTTTCAGGCCGATTTGGAGATAAAAGTTCTTCACTTCGATCCTTCATTAAATTTGCAGTTTCATCTTTTCCTGCCGTTTCCTGGGCTTCGTGACTTCGACTCTTCCCTCGTCGTCCTCCTGACGGTGAAACGTTTTTTGGTTCCACATCACGAGGAACCCGAGGAACTTTATCCAAACTCTGTAAAAACAAACACATCATAGAATGTTATACTGATACGAGTTCATTTGCACAGTTAGACCAGGACAGATACACAAGACACACACAAATATAACAAAAAGACTGTCTGGCTCCACCCACTTCTAGCTGCCTGGCTCTAGCCTTGATGTTAAGACAAAGCAGCCGGTTGTTTTCTTTATCTTCACCAGCATCTTGGTTGGAATATCAACATAGTCAACTGTTTAGCAGCGTAACCTGAACAACAATGCCAATTTTGAACAAAATCTCAACAGTGGCATCACTATTATTGAAATGAATCAGAAAGTAATTGAAAAGTAATCAAAGAATATTCAGGAAGTGATTAAACTACTCATGAAGTAATTAGAGAAGCAGAAAGTAATCAGAGAACATCCAGGAAGGTAATCAAACTACTCAGGAATTAATCAGAGAATCAGGAAGTCATCAAAGAATGTTCAGGAAGTAATTAGAGAACATCCAGGAAGTAATCAAACTATTCAGGAAGTGATCAAAGAACAATCAGGAAAAAAAAAAAACACACAGACCTGAAACCCTGGATCTAAACTCGTGCGCCTTTAAAAGTCATGACGTTGTTTATTATTGAGGCATCACCAGGAGATTTATCTAAAAACAAGATGAGAACAAGATGCTAAAAACCCCTCTGCTGCTCTAAACACTTAAGATTTTTTCAGAAGTGTGTGTGTATGTGTGCACGTGGTTAATATAATAGAGTCTGTTTTCAGTGTAACATCTGATGGTGAAGATCCTCCATCAATGTTCTCATCCTTTCAGTTTCCATGGCAACTGCTGACCCAATCAGGAGGAACCGGAGGTTAATCATCAGTGTTTAGATGCTCAGTGACAGGTTTTTCTTCTCTTTCTTCTCTTTGTCATTTTATTTTATCTGGGCACTGAATAACACAGACACACGCACAGACACACACACACACACACACACACACACACACACACACACAGGCTGCTTAACCTTGAGTGTGTGTTAAAGCCCCATCAATACTAAAGAATGTTAAATGTTAAAGCATGATAGAGGTCATTACTGCTGTAATCTTCTACACCACACCCTCTAATCATCCTTCTAAAGACACACTGACATTTTTCTTTATTGACGTGTTATTGAAGAGAAGCAAGTCTTTTTCTCTCACACACTCTCTGGCTCTCTCTTACACACTCACATGGAGTGTAAAAAGTCAGTAGTTTTTAGTGCTAGAAGATTGTGTGTTTTGCACTTCATTGAACAACCTGAATGCCTTTGTGTGACATCTGCTGGGTTTGGAATCAGATGATGTGTTATTTTCTGTGCTGGCTTATAAGAAAACAAACTAAAATCTGTACCACGCCCTTATGCACAACAACATTTACATACTTTAATAAAAAAAAAAAATCACATACACTTCATTTACATCATGTAAACAATCTGATAAAATGCGTGACTCACATCTGGAAAATTAAAATGCGCCACACATATTCAGAACGCATGAAGGACGGAAAGAATTCACATTAAACTCATAAAACAAGGTGGTGTGTCTTACTGTTTTCACAGGTAAGTGGTGGTTAAGTTCATGTAGGTGTGTTTACAGTCATTTATTGTAGTGTGTAATATTCACTATCAACACATCTCCTCATGCTGAGATCTCACTGCTTCAGCACCCGGGTTCTTCAGTGAGGAACCGAGCTCCAGTCAGAATATCCTTGTGTCTCTGTTCTTTACACAAAGCTTTAAAACTCAGCATCACCTTTTGTATTCTTTGTTGTTTTTTTTATTATTATTATTGCACTAAACCTGATTGTCCTTGTTTTTGATTTTCTTCTTTACTGATCGTCCCGGGAGGTGAAGGCTAACACGTGCTCCCTCTGAGGCATGTGAAACCAAATGCATTGTTTCAATCTGCTGCTCAAGCTGCGAGTTTAACACACTCAGAGGAAAGTGCTGTCTGCTCTCTTCAGCATACCAGAGCTCATAGATGTACACTATTGGCTAATGTCGCTGCGACTGAAAGGCAGACAGAGTATGCCCGACAACCAGTCAAAGGTTGGTTTAGGACCCTAAATATATCCTCAGGTCTGTTTCTCACCTGATCCTGAAAAGGCAGGTAAGGTGGAAAATAGAAAGGGTGAAAGTATGGAAAGAGTCGTTAACATGTGAACTCACACTCTCTTGTGACACTGTAATGGGATGTTAGATTAAGGGCATTTTCACACCAGGCACAATTGATTTGTACCGTGCCGAAGAACAATTGCTCCTCTTCCCACTCTCCTGCTGCCAGCGTTCACATTATGTATACAGCTGGTGGCATGGTGCACCTAGCTGGGTAGCGAGCCACCATTAAACACAAAGAGAAAAAGAGAATCAGGAAGCCAATCTTCACGCTATGCCTAATATTATTGTTATTTTAGAACAAAAAATGTCAATTCGTGTGTCTTCCTACCTTATCAGCTATGGCTGGATAAGTTAAAGGATGAGATTGGTGTATGCCATGCACACAGAACGATTTTAGAGGAGATAGATGGCGCTAATAATAATGTATCTAACAGCGATCTACTTTTGTGTTCAGTTATGATTCAATACCTGATTCGATTCATACCCGAGTACTGTACACTGAACTGCGATCTGTATCTTTTCCAGTGTACATGGAAACCGCTTGTGTTCTCCTTGATCAAAATGAACTAGTGTTTTCAGAAATCCCGGGTCTGTAATGTCTCTGCAATGAAGATGAAATGGGGTTTTACTATTACCAGGATAGCATTCTTTCACCTCAGAAATATTGCCAAGATAAGAAATATATTGTCACCAAATGATGCAGAAAAACTAGTTCATGCTTTTATCACCTCTAGGTTGGATTATTGTAACGCCTTACTGTCTGGTTGTTCAACTAGGTGCTTAAACAAGCTTCAATTAGTCCAGAATGCAGCAGCGAGAGTCCCCACTAGAACCAGAAGATATGAGCACATAACCCCTATCTTATCCACATTGCATTTGGCTTCCTGTGAAATTTCGCATCGATTTTAAAATACTACTCTTGACATATAAAGCACTAAATGGTCTCACGCCGCAGTATCTGAGTGAACTGCTAGTGTCTTACGATCCGCCACGCCTACTTCAATCAAAGGATGCAGGCTGCTTGTCAGTACCACGTATTATGAAAAATACAGCTGGGGGCAGAGCTTTTTCTTACAAAGCCCCAAAGTTATGGAATAGTCTTCCAAATAGTGTTCGGGACTCAAACACAGTCTCAGTGTTTAAGTCCAGGCTAAAAACCTATTTATTTAGCCAAGCATTTTTATAAATAGATTTGCCATAGGTAAAGGAGCAGATGGACGTAGAGTATTTTGGTGAACTGGTATGTTTAGATGCTGTCCTCCTCACTCTCATTGATCACTCAGGTTTGTTGACGGTGAGGTGATTGGTTGCTTTACATCTCTGGAAGCCCTCATGTTTGTGTTTCCTTCTGGCTCTCCCTTTTTAGTTATGCTGTCATAGTTAGTCCTGCCGGAGTCCCTATTTGCACTAAATATACATTCACCTTATACATTGTTCGACTGTGACCATACCTAACTGTTATTTCTCCATCTCTTTTGCTCTCTCCTTTTCTGCTCTCTCCTTTCTCTCTCTGTCTCTTCTTTTTCCTCTACCTATCTCTCTGTCGAGCTATACATGTCGCTACTGAGCTGCCAGTGATCCAGACCCCCTCTGCTCGCTGGACCTGTCTAACTCATTCTGGAGTCCTGCTTCTGGTTGGAGATCTCATCACATGGATGCCCCGTGTGATCTGCCTGGAATGCGTGTGGTGACTGGGGTTGGTTCCACTTTTCCATGAAGGTGGTCCTGTCCTCGACTGATGCAGACAGCTGTTCTCTGAGGACCTGTGACTTTAGTCGCTCAATAGTTCAGGACTGGAATTTCTCATAGTCTACCTGAGCCTCCAGGAACAAAATGGACTTTAATCTTACACATCTCCTCTTATACTGAACTTCCAGTCTCGCATATTATTATGCACATCAATCCCTGCTATCTGTTTTCACCCAGATGAGGATGGGTTCCCTGTTGAGTCTGGTTCCTCTCAAGGTTTCTTCCTATTACCATCTCAGGGAGTTTTTCCTTGCCACTGTCGCCGTCGTCCTAGGCTTGCTCATCAGAGACAATCATATACTTTTGATTCATACACATTCACATTTCAACTTTGCTGGTCTTCCTTATTCTTGGTCTTTTTGTATGTGGGATGTTTTTACTCTGTGATATACAGTGAGGCAATAAAGTATTTAGTCAGCCACGAATTTTGCAAGTTCTCCCACTTAAATAGATGAGAGAGACCTGTAATTTTCATCATAGGTATTCCTCAACTATGAGAGACAAGTTTGGTGTTAAACAAAATTTCATCTCAATACTTTGTTATATACCCTTTGTTGGCAATGACAAAGGTCAAATGTTTTCTGTAAGTCTTCACAATGTTTTTACACACTGTTGCTGGTATTTTGGCCTATTCCTCCATGCAGATCTCCTCTAGAGCAGTGATGGTTTGGGGCTGTCGCTGAGCAACATGGATTTCAACTCCCTCCAAAGATTTTCTATGGGGTTGAGATTTGGAGACTGGGCCACTCCAGGACCTTAAAATGCTTCTTATGAAGCCACTCCTTCGTTGCCCGGGCAGTGTGTTTGGGATTATTGTCACCCCTTTGCAGAAAAACAGCCCCAATCATGATGTTTCCACCCCCATGCTTCACAGTAGGTAGGGTGTTCTTTGGGAGCATTGTTTCTACTCCAAACAGAAAGTTTTATTTTGATTTCATCCGACCATATGACATTCTCCCAATCCTCTTCTGGATCATACAAATGCTCTCTAGCAAACTTCAGATGGGCCTGGACAAAGCAGGTACTGGCTTAAGCAGGGGGACATGTCTGGCACTGCAGGATTTGAATCCCTGGCGGCGCATTGTGTTACTGATGGTAGCCTTTGTAACCTTGTTCTCAGCTCTCTGCAGGTCATTTATTAGGTCCCCCCGTGTGGTTCTGGGATTTTTGCTCACAGTTCTTTTGATCATTTTGACCCCATGGGGTGAGATCTTACATGGAGCCCCAGATCAAGGGAGATTATAAGTGGTCTTGTATGTCTTTCATTTTCTAATAATTGCTCCCACAGTTGATTTCTTTACACCAAGCTGCTTACCTAATGCAGATTCAGTCTTCCCAGCCTGGTGCAGGTCATTTTTGCAGATTTAGTAAAAAAAGAAAAACTAAAATATTACATGGGCCTAAGTATTCAGATCCTTTGCTGTAACACTCATATTTTTAACTCAGGTGCTGTTTACTTCTTCTGATTGTCCTTGAGATGGTTCTACACCTTCATTTGAGTTTAGCTATGTTTTGATAATACTGATTGGCCTTTATTAGGAAAGCCACACACATGTCTATATAAGACCTTACAGCTTACAATTATGTCAGAGCAAATTAGAATCATGAGGTCAAAGGAACTGCCTGAAGAGCTCAGAGACAGTGTAGCAAGGCACAGATCTGGCCAAGGTTACAAAAAAAATTCTGCTGCACTTAAGGTTCCTAAGAGAACCATAATCCTTAAATGGAAGACGTTTGGGACGAACAGAACCCTTCCTAGTGCTGGCCGCCCAGCCAAACTGAGCTATCGGGGGAGGAGAGCCTTGATAAGAGAAGTAAAGAAGAACCCAAAGATTACTGTGGCTGAGCTCCAGAGATGCAGTCGGGAGATGGGAAAAAGTTGTAGAAAGTCAATCATCACTGCAGCCCTTCACCAGTCGGGGGTTTATGGCAGAGTGGCCTGATGGAAGCCTTTCCTCAGCGCAAGGAACATGAAAAAACACCTGAAGGATTTCAAGATGGTGATAAATAAGATTCTCTGGTCTGATGAGACCTTAATTCTAAGAGGCATGTGTGGAGAAAACCAGGCACTAGTCATCACCTGTCTAATACAGTCCTAACAGTGAAGCATGGTGGTGGCAGCAACATGCTGTGGGGGTGTTTTTCAGCTGCAGGGACAGGACGACTGGTTGCAATCGAGCGAAAGATGAATGCGGCCAAGTACAGGGATATCCTGGACGAAAAACTTCTCCAGAGTGCTCAGGACCTCAGACAGGGCTGAAAGTTTACCTTCTAACAAGACAATGACCCTAAGCACACAGCTAAAATAACAAAGGAGTGGCTTCCCAACAACTCTGTGACTGTTCTTGAATGGCCCAGCCAGAGCCCTGACTTAAACCCAATTAAGCTTTTGTGGAGAGACCTAAAAATGTCTGTCCACCAACGTTTATCATGCAACCTGACAGAACTGGAGAGGATCTGCAAGGAGGAATGGCAGAGGATCCCCAAATTTAGGTGTGAAAAACTTGTTGCATTGTTCCCAAAAAGACTCATGGCTGTATTAGTTTAAAAGGGTGCTTCTACTAAATACTGAGCAAAGGGTCTGAATACTTAGGCCCATGTGATATTTTAATTTTCGTTTTTAATAAAACTGCAAAAATGTCAACAATTTTGTGTTTTTCTGTCAATATGGGGTTGTGTGTGTACATTAATGAGGATTTAAAAAAAAAATGGTTTTAGCAAATAGCTGCAATATAACAAAGAGTGAAAAATTTAAGGGGCTCTACTTATCGATTATAATTTACATATTTGTTATGTATGTTTCCATAATTACTACCCAAAAAAATGTTATTTATTTAGAAAATAATAATATTATTATTGTTTATTTCACTGCAATATAAAACAGTTTTCCAAAAAATAAATAAATAAAAGCCCTAATGCTGGGTGTGAATCAATATTTGGCTCGATATCTGACAGGAGCATCTTCTGATTCATTCTTATGAGAAAACACTGCCTCGGGTGTTTCCATGATGGAGCACGCAAACACAGAACCTTTTGGGAAACGCAGCAATTTTACACACATTAAAAGGAAAGAAGAGAGAGTTCTAGATAGAAAACAAAGTTACTGAAAGAATTATTAAAGAAAAGTTTGCACGCCTCTGGAAATAATACCATTTTTTCCTCCATAATGTCTAAGCTATAATGTATCTAAACTTGATATGATAGTGTTTAGTGTTTGTTCTGTTAGTGCTGCTGTAATTCAAGTTTTGATTTAGTTACAGTTTGGCATTTTTTGTCCATGTTTCAACTACAACAATCAAAAGAGTGTGATTTCCCATTATATATCAGTGGTTAACCATCACATATTGTTCAGTGAGACTTAAGAACGAGTATGTAGCTTTGAATGAAGCTAGTCCTCCTGGATACAGCTACATACACCAGAGGAGGAGGCGTCGCAGTTATTTACAATGATAATCTGTCTATCATACAAAAATGATACAGATTTCCTCTCAAACCTGGTAATTTCTTTAGACAAAACGGTAATTGCTGGAGATTTTAATATTCATTTTGAGAACCCAGAAGACCCTCTGAGAACAGCATTTATGTCCATACTGGACTCGGTAGGAGTAAATCAGTGTGTAGTAGGACCCACTTATAAAGCAGGTCACACGTTAGATTTAATAATATTCTTCGGATTAAGTATAAGAAATTTATTCACAATTCCACTGTCTGAAGTTATCTCAGATTACTATCTTGTCTCAATTAAAGTGTGTCATAGTAATAATGTACGCACAGCGCCGTGCTACCGTATCAAACATTCATTTACATCAACTACCACACAAAGCTTTATCAGTAATCTCCCAGAGTTACCAACTTTGATTGGAACACTGTCTGACCCCACAGATCTCGATCAGGCGACTGAATATTTAGAGTCGACGTTCCGTTATACCATACCAGCAATAACAGAACCCCTGTTGAGAATAATTAATTCCTCACCCAGCATTGGGTATGTTCCAAAATCTTTTAAATTAGCAGTTATTAAACTGATAATTAAGAAACCTGACCTCGACCCCTCTCAGATCCTATTTGACCGGACGTTATCAGTATGTAGATTTAAATGGTGATTATTCTGCACCTCCCTTAGTGGAGTTTGGTGTTCCACAGGGTTCAGTTTTAGGCCAACTGCTTTTTTCCCTTTACATGCTTCCTCTGGGCAACATAATCCATAAGCATGGTATTAGTTTTCATTGTTATGCTGATGACACACAGTTATATGTCTCAGCAAAACCAGATGAGAAAAAAACAGCTTACTAAAGTTGAGCAATGTGTGCAGGACATAAGAGATTGGATGCTAATTAACTTCCTTCTGCTTAATCCTGATAAGACAGAAGTTCTAGTCATAGGACCACATGCAGCCAGAAGTAAGATTTTAGATCACACTGTAACTTTAGATGGCCTTTTTGTTCCATTTACTGCAACAGTAAAAGACCCCAGTGTGATTATAGAACCCAGTCTTTCATTGATCTGATGTAGATAATGTTACCAGGATAGCATTCTTTCACCTCAGGAATATTGTCAAGATAATAAATATTTTGTCCGTAAACGATGCAAAAAAACTAGTTCTTGCTTTTATCACCTCTAGGTTGGACTTTTGTAATGCCTTACTGTCTGGTTGTTCAACTAGGCGCATAAACAAGCTTCAGCTATTCCAGAATGCAGCAGCGAGAGTCCTCACTAGAACCAGAAGATACGAGCACATCACACCTATCTTACTTCACTTTATTGGCTCCCTGTGAAATTTCGCATTGATTGTAAAATAGCACTCGACACATAAAGCATTAAATGGTCTCGCGCCGCAGTATCTGAGTGAACTGCTAGTGTCTTACGATGCCTACTTTGATCAAAGGATGCAGGCTGATGTGAGTACCGCATATTATGAAAACTACAGATGGGAGCAGAGCTTTTTCTTATAAAGCCCCAAAGTTAGGCTTCCAAATTGTTTAGACACAGTCTCAGTGTTTAAGTCCAGCCTAAAAACCTATTTATTTAATCAAGCATTTTTTATAAATAGATTTTTCTTAGGTAAAGATAAAGTAGATCTGGGGGACTCATGGATGTAAAATATTAAGTCAACTGGTATGTTTAGATGATGTCTTTCCCACTCTCATTGATCACTCAGGTTTGTGTCAAGTGAGGTGATTGTTTGCTTTACATTTCATGGAGCCCTCATGTATGTGTTTCCTTCTGGCTCTCCTTTTTAGTTATGCTGTTATATTTAGTCCATTCGGAGTCTCTGCTGGCACTCTACACTAAAAATAAATTCACATTATACATTATGTGACTGCGACAATACCTAACTGTTTTTTCTCCACTTCTGCATTCCCCTCTTCTGTTCTCTCTTCCCCCCTCTCTCTTCCCTCTCTCCATCCCTCTCTCTTTCCTGCTCTGTCGAGGTACACGTCATTCCTGAGCTGTCAGTGATCCAGACTCCCTCTGCCCTCTGGATCTTTCTGACCCATCCTAGTGCCCTGCTTCTGGTTGGAGATCTCGTCACATGGATGCCCCATGTGTCTCTTTGGGATGCGTCTGGTCTCTGGGGATGGTTTCACTCTACCAAGAAGAGACGGTTCTGGCCTCGACTGATGTTGACAGCTGTTTCTCTGAGGACTTGACGTGGCTGCAGTTGCTCGATAATTCAGGACTGGAATTTTCTAAAGTCTACCTGAGTCTCTAATAACTACCTGGACTGCATATTAACATCAATTAACATCAACTGCTATAGCTGAACTGGATGCCACCTAACACACAGTATAAATGCAGATCAATTTCTGCTCTCTGTTTTACCCAAATGAGGATGAGTTCCCTGTTGAGTCTGGTTCGTCTTAAGGTTTCTTCCTGTTGCCATCTCTCCAAGGAAAGTGCCTACAATGAGTTTTTTCTTGCCACTGTCACCCTCTGCTTGCTCACCAGGGACTATCTGACCATTTTGATTCATACACATTCACATTCTATACAAACTTAAATAACTCTTTTAATTGTGTAAAGCTGTTTTGCGACAAGGACAATTGTTAAAAGCGCTATACAAATTAAATTTAACTGAACTTAAAAATAGACAAAATCTATCAGTTAATCAAATGACTAATTAGAACAGTAAGTGAAAATGGTTTGGTAGTAAAAACTGATTAGCCAAACGCTAAACTCACTTGTCTGGCTACAGTGCCACCTGTCAGTGAGTGATACAGTGGTGTGAAAAACTATTTGCCCCCTTCCTGATTTCTTATTCTTTTGCATGTTTGTCACACTTAAATGTTTCTGATCATCAAACACATTTAACTATTAGTCAAAGATAACACAGGTAAACACAAAATGCAGTTTTTAAATGATGGTTTTTATTATTTAGGGAGAAAAAAAATCCAAACTTACATGGCCCTGTGTGAAAAAGTAATTGCCCCCTGAACCTAATAACTGATTGGGCCACCCTTAGCAGCAATAACTGCAATCAAGCGTTTGCGATAACTTGCAACGAGTCTTTTACAGCGCTCGGGAGGAATTTTGGCCCACTCATCTTTGCAGAATTGTTGTAATTCAGCTTTATTTGAGGGTTTTCTAGCATGAACCGCCTTTTTAAGGTCATGCCACAACATCTCAATAGGATTCAGGTCAGGACTTTGACTGGGCCACTCCAAAGTCTTCATTTTGTTTTTCTTCAGCCATTTAGAGGTGGATTTGCTGGTGTGTTTTGGGTCATTGTCCTGCTGCAGCACCCAAGATCGCTTCAGCTTGAGTTGACGAACAGATGGCCGGACATTCTCCTTCAGGATTTTTTGGTAGACAGTAGAATTCATGGTTCCATCTATCACAGCAAGCCTTCCAGGTCCTGAAGCAGCAAAACAACCCCAGACCATCACACTACCACCACCATATTTTACTGTTGGTATGGTGTTCTTTTTCTGAAATGCTGTGTTACTTTTACGCCAGATGTAACGGGACACGCACCTTCCAAAAAGTTCAACTTTTGTCTCGTCGGTCCACAAGGTATTTTCCCAAAAGTCTTGGCAATCATTGAGATGTTTTTTAGCAAAATTGAGACGAGCCTTAATGTTCTTTTTGCTTAAGTGGTTTGCGCTCTGGAAATCTGCCATGCAGGCCGTTTTTGCCCAGTCTCTTTCTTATGGTGGAGTCGTGAACACTGACCTTAATTGAGGCAAGTGAGGCCTGCAGTTCTTTAGATGTTGTCCTGGGGTCTTTTGTGGCCTCTCAGGTGAGTTGTCTCTGCGCTCTTGGGGTAATTTTGGTCGGCCGGCCACTCCTGGGAAGGTTCACCACTGTTCCATGTTTTTGCCATTTGTGGATAATGGCTCTCACTGTGGTTCGCTGGAGTCCCAAGGCTTTGGAAATGGCTTTATAACCTTTACCAGCCTGATAGATCTCAATTACTTTTGTTCTCATTTTTTTCTGAATTTCTTTGGATCTTGGCATAATGTCTAGCTTTTGAGGTGCTTTTGGTCTACTTCTCTGTGTCAGGTAGCTCCTATTTAAGTTTTTTTTTTTATTGAAACAGGTGTGGCAATAATCAGGCCTAAAAAAGTTGAACTTTTAACTGTGATAAACCACAGTTAAGTTATTTTTTAACAAGGGGGGCAATTACTTTTTCACACAGGGCCATGTAGATTTGGATTTTTTTTTCTCCCTTAATAACATAATCTTCATTTAAAAACTGCATTTTGTGTTTAATTATGTTATCTTTGACTAATAGTTAACGGTTTTTGATGAGCAGAAACATTTAAGTGTGACAAACATGCAAAAGAATAAGAAATCAGGAAGGGGGCAAATAGTTTTTCACACCACTGTATATTAGGTAGGAGATGGACAGTCAGTTCTTGACGTTGATGTGTTGGAATCAGGAAACATGGGCATGTGTATAGATCTGAGTGACAAATTTTGATGTCTAGACGACTGGATCAGAGCTCCAAAACTGCAGCTCTTGTGGGATGGTCTTGGTCTGCAGTTGTCCGGACCTACCAAAAGTGCTTGAAGAAAGGAAAACCAGTGAACCGGGGACAGGGTGATGGGGGCCAGGGGTCACTGATGCATATGGGGAGTGAAGGCAGGTCTGTAATGTCCGATCCAATAGAAGAGTTCCTGTAGCTCAAAATGCTGAAAAGCTGAATGCTGATTGTAATAGAAAGAAATAACATTACACAGTATGTCACTGTTTGTTGTGTATGGAGCTGCGTAGCTGCATAGTGGGCAAGTTGCCATTGCTGACCTATGTCTTCCAAGGAGAGTGCCTACAATGGGCCCGTGAGCATCAGAACGAGACTACGGAGCAATGGGAGAAGGTGGCCTGGTTTAATGGATCACATTTTTTTACATCATGTAGATGACTCTGTGTGTGTGTGTGTGTCGCTTACCTGGAGAAGAAATGGCACCAGGATGCACTATAGGAAGAAGGTAAGCGGGCAGAGGCAGTGTGATGTTCTGTTTCATGCCCTGCTTGTGGATGTTATCCTGACATGTACCACCTACCCAAACACTGTTACAGACTGCGTACAGTACATCCCTTCATGAAGATAGTGTTTCCTTATAGCAGCGGCCTCTTTTAGCAGGATAACGCACCCTGACACTGTACACATCATTCAGGAACATTTTGAGGAACATGACAAAGAGTTTGAGGTGTTGATTACGCCTTTAAATTCCCCAGATATTAATCAGATTTAGCGTCGGTGGAATATGCTGGAGAAACATGTCCGATCCATGTAGACTCCACCTCACAGCTTACAAGACCTATGTATAACTTTGTTCATCTAAAATACTGTATATTAATTTAATTTATTTACCTTTAAGCGTTTCTTGATTTAGCTCTCTGGAGAAACTCGCACCCTACAGCATAAAAAGAAAATTTTTAGAAAAGGTGGAATAGTGCTCCAGTGGAAACCTCACTGATGCATCTAAGATTCTATAAAGAACCAGGTTTTAATTATACACACCTACTGTTCTAATGGGAATGACTCAACATGTGAGTTTCACGTGTAATGGGTTCTGTACATACTGATGAATCAGTAAAAACATTCTAGATTATCTTAGGATTCAAGAGGAGCATTAACTTCTATATCTTTTTCTTTATGTTCTTTAATGGATTTTTTTAAACTGTAGTTGTTGTTAATTTGCTGCAGGGTAAGAAAAATAAAACATTCAGCGACAGGGTGTTACAGGTAAACTTCTTCTTCAGGGTGGTGACACACACACACACGCACACACACACACATATACTGTACACTATCATACCACTGTACATTAAGAATTTTATAATTTTATTTCTATTGAATTTTTAGGTCACGAGCGGTCGTATAAGCATTTCACTGCATAACGTACTGTGTATGTGACAAATTAAATTTGAATTCGAATTTACTAGTATTATCATATTATGCTGAATATTGATGTATAATCATTTAAAATGTATCAAGCGTAAAGGCTGTAATGATGCCTCATTATGATGTCCTAGCATGTCAACATATACAGATAATAAAACTGTAAGTTGTCGTGTCTCTTCATTGAAGATATCTGCGAAACAATTATTTGGAGGGGACTTAAGATTAGTAATAAAACACATCAGGATGGTTTTTGAAATTTGTGTTCGTCTGTTTGTTTATGCACACATCAAATAAAAACTACTTTTAGTTCATTCCAAAATTGAACAGATGGCATTGTACGATTTTTAAAACCTGAGTATGCAATTAAACTCCACGTCAATTAAATTGCGGGCACATCTAGTGGCACATAAATAAACTGTTTCATTTTTAATAATTTATATTGATATAAACTATTGGATTAGATTATTATATCAGCATAACTTTTAAGAGTAACTGTTGTAGATGACAGTGTTTTCATAGAGTGGAACCTTGGATTGCAAGATTTTGCAAGACAAGCAAATTTTTACAAAATAATTTTAGCTTGATAAACGAGCATGTCTTGATATACGCATAAGGCATTTTTTTTATGTCTAATTGTAGTAAATTTTTATAAGTAACTGTACTGCAACAACAGCCCCCTTGAAGAAAAAGGTTAAAAAGGCTGTGGCAGTGCCAGAGATGAATCTGTTTAACAGCAATGCAACATCGCATTTCAATGCATTTTTTTAAGTAAAATGCAGGGTAATTTGTTTTACTTTTACTTTATTTTGTAAATTTTTTACATTTTAAATAATTTTTATATGAATATTTTGGGTTGTGGAACGAATCATTTCATCAGTTACCATTATTTCCTCTAGGGAAATTCTCTGACATACAAGTGCTTTGTGTCACTGCGTGCTCCTGTGATGGGCGTGCACCCAAATTACTATCGCTCCTCGCTCACCTAGTAGCTCACTAGGTACGCGCCTCCTTCTTCTACTGGTGCGCGAAGGAGTAGGGCTGCGGAATTAAGTACGGCTGGTGAGCTATCGCCGTTAATGATCCCAGGCTTTTCCCTGCGCTATAAAACACAACGGGGTGTGTAGCTCGGGGTCTGACTGTTGGGAAGCTGGACTTTTGTTATGCGGTGGATTTTCATAAAAGACAGTGGCACAGGAGCGGGACAATGTGAAGCGCCCCTGAGACTTTAAGAGCGGAATGCCGCTCTTTGATCTCCGCAAAAGGACAGCACCTTGGCTTCTGCTTAGAGCCTGCTTTCGCATCCCTGCCGCCGAAAGGGAAATGGCTGCCGAGAGGACTGCGTTAGGGCCCGCGATCCCAGCCGGGAAAGCCACCCAGCTGACGGACGTCCAGAAGAGACTCCCGTCTGGGGCCGCGCCCAGAGAGAGCTGGGAGGGGTCGGTCTTGGCTCGCGTCAGCGGACGAGGTCGCTGTCATCGGGAGCGTGCAGGAGCGCTACCTCTGTGTGCTCCAAAGCTACCACTCTGCCTTCCACCAGCGCTCACAAGCTTTCCTTACCCTTCTTTCCGTCCTCCCTGCTTAAACACTTTCCTTCCCCATTTTTCTAAATAAATGACCCTTTTTCCCGTAAAACCTCGCCTTGTGTCCGTGATTTATGGTGTCGCCCGTGCATTTAACGTCGAACCCGTTACATTTGATATACAAGCATGGTTCCAGAACTAAATATTCTCACAATCCAAGGTTTTACTGTAAATACTTAAAATACATATTTATCCTATTTTGTATATATATATATATATATATATATATATATATTAGTGCTGTCAATCGATAAAAAAATTAACTAGTTAATCGCACAATTTTTTGCAATTAATCGCGATTAATCACAATTAAAAGACTGAAACTTTTTGGATATGTAAATGTAAATAATTAATGTAAACTCAAGACAATGAAACTATTTAAATTCAAATATGATTGTTTATTGGAATTTTTGTTTAACTTGTAACACAGATTTTCTCATGTAAACAACATACCTGCAATAAACCATCAATATTCTCCAAATTAACTGTCGGCTTGAAAGCCATATTTATTACAGAAATAAAAACACAGGTATGTGCCATTTGTGTCATTTGAATTTCAAAACAATCAATGCAATTTACATTGGCGAGGCCCTGTAGAGATTGTTTCGGTGGGGTGTTTTGCTTTTAAGTGATATGTCAAAGACGAATTACTTCTGTGGTATTTAAATTCGGCTTTGCAAAATGTACAGATTACTTTTGTTTTATCCACAGAACCATCCGGCAGAGTTTTATACTGAAACTTTTGGTCTAAAAGTCCTTCCTTGGTCTTATCCATACTTCTTTGCACGTTAAACACACATCGGCCACAACAGGAAATAAAAAAAACTGCAACCGCGTTAATTGCGTTAAATTTTTTTAATGCGTTAAATATTTCAAATTGATCGCATGCGTTAACGCACTAATTTTGACAGCACTAATATATATATATAATATGTATAACTGATTATTTAAATCGCTTGCTTATTACGCATTTATTAACAGTACAGCTTGCAGTCTATAATGATTTCTACACTACGCAAAAGATTTTCTTAATTATAATTTATAAATAATAATATAAATGTGATATCTTACAAGTTTTAAGTTCTCGTTACATCAGTAATGAGAACTTAAAAATTTTTATAACATTAACGATGAGGTTTTAGAGCTAAACAGAATGGAATATATAAGCAGTTACAGAAATGAGTTAAGTGTTATTTATGCTCTTACTGTTCTGAGGGGATAAACTCTACAGTATACTATAACAGTTATAACATGTTAATAGGGCATTATTGCTCAGGAGTGTGCATTACAACATTAGCACCACTTCTCACAGGTAGCAAAGAACTTTATTCAGCCTTTGTACTATATCGCTTATATTCTTACCCGCTTTGTTGGAGTTTGTTGGCTCGGGGGCTCTATCTGTCCCTCTGATGCTCTCAGTTTGGGAAACGCCCAGTCTGCAGTGGGTGAGGCTTGAAAATGACCTCCATAGAGATCAATATCTTCAAAGGAAGCATTAAAAATAACAATTTAAATTGTGTGTGTGTGTGTGTGTGTGTGTGTGTGTGTGTGTGTATACTCAGCAAAAAAAGAAACGTCCCTTTTTCAGGACTGTGTATTTCAACAATAATTTTGTAAAAATCCAAATAACTTTACAGATCTTCATTGTTTAAACAATGTTTTCCATGCATGTTCAATTAACCATAATCAATTAATTAACATGCACCTGTGGAATGGTCGTTAAGACCTTAACAGCTTACAGAAAGTAGGCATTTAAGGTCACAGTTCTAAAAACGCAGGACACTAAAGAGACTTGTCTACCGACTGTGAAAAACACCCAAAGAAAGATGCCCAGGGTCCCTGCTCATCTGCGTGAACGTGCATTAGGCATGCTGCAGGCAGGCATGAGGACCGCTGATGTGGCTAGGGCGATAAATCGCCATGTCCGCACCGTGAGACGCCTAAGGAGGCGCTACAGGAAAACGGGAAGGACGGCCGATCATCCTCGCAGTGGGAGACCACGTGTAATAACACCTGCACAGGATGGGTACATCCGAATATCACACCTGCGTGACAGGTACAGGATGGCCACAACAACTGCCCGAGTCACACCAGGAACACACAATCCCTCCATCAGTGCTCAGACTGTCCGCAATAGGCAGTCCATGAGGAGGAGATGCACTGCAGTACTTCAAGCAGCTGGTGGCCACACCAGATACTGACTGGTACTTTTGATTTTGAGCCTCCCTTCATTCAGGGACACATTGGGAAACATTTTTAGTTTATGTCTTATGGTGTTGACTCTTTTAGTGTTCATACAAATATTTACACATTAAGTTTAATGAAAGTAAAAACAGGTGAAAGCGTTTATTTTTTTGCTGAGTATATATATATATATATATATATATATATATATATATATATATATACACACACACACAGTGGGGGAAATAAGTTTTTGATCCCCTACAGATTTTCTGAGTTTGCCCACTAACAAAGAAATGAAAGGGTCTATAATTTTTATCGTAGGTTTATCGTAAAGGATTGAAACAGAATATTAACCAAAAATCCAGAAAAAGCACATGATACAAATGTTATAAATTAAGTTGCATTTCAATGAGGAAAATTAGAATTTGATCCCAAAGCAAAACATGACTTAGTACTTGATAGAGAAACCCTTGCTGGAAAGCACAGTGGGAAGACCAGATTTAAACACATCTTGAGATGCATTTTGATCCACTATTCTTTACAGATTTTTTCTAAAGGTTTCTTGCCTGTTGCTTGGCAACTCGAAGTTACAGCTCTCTCCATAATTTTCTAATGGATCAAGGTCTGAAGACTGGCTAGAACACTCCATAACCTTAATGTTCTTATTCTTGAGCCACTCCTTAGTTGCCTTGGCAGTATGTTTGGGGTCATTTTCATGCTGGAAGACCCAACCACAACCCGTCTTCAGGAGGTTCTCATCCAAAATTTTACAACACATGGCCTTATCCATTGGCCCCTCAGTGCAGCAAAGTAAATCTGTACCTTTAGCAGAGAAACAGCTTCAAAGCATAATGTTTCCACCTCTGTGCTTGACTGTAGGAACAGTGGTGTTCTTAGTGTCATAGTCAGCATTTTTCTTCCTCTGAAAACAGCAAGTCGAGTTGATAACAAAAAGCTCAATTTTGGTCTCATCTGACCACAGCAGTTTATCCCAATTGTTCTTTGTTCATTGGCAAACCTCAGACGGGTCTGTACATGTGTCTTCTCGAGGAGGGGAAGCCTTGCTGTGCTGAAGGATTTTAATCCATGCAGGCGTGTTGTGTTACCAATGGTTTGTTTGGTGACTGTGATTCCAACTGCCTTGAGATCATTCACAAGCTCCTCCCGTGTAGTCCTGGGCTGGCCCCTTATTTTTCTCATGATTATTCTTACTCCATGAGGTGAAATCTTGCATATAGGGTCATTGATGGTTACTTCGTATTTCTTCAATTTGTAAATAATCGCTTCAGCAGTTGTCTTCTTTAAACCAAGCTTCTACTGTAGCTGATGGTCTTTTAGCCCATTCCAGCCTTGTGCAGGACTAAAATCTTGTTTTGTGCTTGGACAGCTCTTTGGTCTTGCCGATGGTGGTGAGGTTTGAATGGATGCTAGAGATTTTGTGGACAGGTGGCTTTTATACACACACACCACACTGATGTTAGGAGCACCTTTTTAAATTAATATGTGTACCACAAGAGCACATAACCAGTCTGTGAGAGGCAGAATTATTGTTGGTTGGTAGGGTACTTATTTCCCTCATTGAAATGCAACTTAATTCACAACATTTGTATTATGTTCTTTTTCTGGATTTCTGGTTGATATTCTGTCTCCATACTTTACCATTAACCTATGATAAAGATTCTAGACCCTTCATTTCTTTGTATGTGGGCAAAGTCAGAAAATCTGTGGGATCAAATACTTCCTCCTCTATATACAGTGGTGTGAAAAACTATTTGCCCCCTTCCTGATTTCTTATTCTTTTGCATGTTTGTCACACTTAAATGTTTCTGCTCATCAAAAACATTTAACTATTAGTCAAAGATAACATAATTGAACACAAAATGCAGTTTTTAAATGATGGTTTTTATTATTTAGGGAGAAAAAAAATCCAAACCTTCATGGCCCTGTTGTCACAGTCAGGCCAGGCTCCGAAACAAATCAGACTCAGCGACCTCTATCACCAGAATACTAATCACCACCACCTGAAGCCAATCAACCAGAACACATAAAGACCACGCACCACGCCTCAGTCGTCGTCCGAGCTCGTACATACGAGGGTGGACTCATCTCATGATCTTCCGAATGAAAAGAAAAAGTCTCTGAGAGTCTCTGTTTTCAGAAGCTTTCCTGCTCACCGTCCCTGGACGAGGAAGAGCCGCAGTACCGTGGTGCGTGGGTCTCCGCCGAATCTCCTCGACACCCAATTCGCTCCGGTACGGCAATACTCTCTGGGGCACTACAGAAAAGGACCAAGTCACCGTGGGTCGTAACTAGTAACAAGTAATCCTCCGAAACCTTCCTCTCGGTTCCTACCGATGCTCTATAGCCATAGCCTGCCGCTAAGTACGCTAACTGCAAATAAAACTACTCATCTTAAAACTTACCTCTGTGTGAAGTCCATCTTTGTTACAGAAGCTCGGACCAAACCAACACGACAAGATGAGTGAAACAGATCCTTTGCGGGAGCTAGTGAACCTACTTCGGCAGGCAATGCAAACACCACCGCCGCCATGTATCTCATCTCTCTTTTGTCTGGACCGGCTTTACAGTGGGCAGAGGCTATCTGGTCACATGGGGGACCACTAATTGACTCTTATGATCTTTTCATGGATCACTTCAAGGAGGTCTTTGAACGGTCAGACAGTGAGGCATCAGCCGGAGAACAGCTCTATCATCTGGTTCAAGGTAATTTGTCCGTACAGGAGTATGCCTTACGTTTTCGTACGTTGGCAGCGGCGAGTGGATGGAATGAGCAAGCTCTCCTGACCACTTACCGCCAGGGATTGGAGCCCAACCTTCGACAGATGTTGGCGACTTGGGATGACGACCTGAGGTTGGAAAAGTTCATCCAGCTCTCCATCCGCAGTTCCGTACGGCTCACCTCCTGTCGACCAGACACCGGGCACACCGCCGTCCCTGGAGCGGAACTACAGAGAGGGGTGGCACCTCCAGAACCCAGAGAAGAACCAATGTTACTGGAAAAAGGAAAGATTTCAACAGCGGAGAGAACTAGACGGCTGTCCCATGGTCTCTGCCTATACTGCGGCGGCACGGGGCACCTCCGACCCGAGTGTCCCATTCGTCCAGCGCGCACTGTGGTGAGTTCGATTTCAACCCAAATTGGGAAATTACAACCGCTTACTACCAATGTGATCCTCACTACTTGTCATCTGACTGTTTCAGTGGCCGCTCTCCTCGACTCAGGGTCAGCCGGCAACTTCATATCCGGTAAATTATGCCGGTACCTCCGACTCAAGACCACCCCGACCGAAAAGATCTACCAAATTCAACCCATAACAACCAAACCCCGGTCCCAATGGTCCGTACATCTGCTCGCGGGCCCCGTGCGATTACAACTAGGCCTTCTCCATCAGGACGACATAACGCTTTTGGTGCTGGAAAAATCCACCTCCGATGTCGTACTGGGTCGACCATGGCTGATTCAATACAACCCAATCCTCTCATGGAACACCGGAGAAGTACTAAAATGGGGAGAGAAGTGTGCCACTACGTGTTTTCCAATGCTGCCCATGAAACCACAAACATTGTCACTCCAGACCACCTCCATCGAAAGTCCCGTGGAACAACAATCCGTGAGTATCCCTCTGCAGTACTCCTCTTTCGCGGACATCTTCTGCCCCAAAAGGGCAACTCGACTGCCACCTCTTCGACCCTGGGATTGTGCGATCAACCTGATCCCCGGAGAACCACTACCACGAGGCCGCATTTACCCTCTGTCTCTGCCCGAGCACGAAGCCATGGAGAACTACATCTCAGAGGCCCTTCAAAATGGCTATATCCGTCCCTCGACTTCGCCAGCCGCTTCCAGTTTCTTCTTCGTAGCCAAAAGGGGAGGTGGGTTAAGGCCATGCATAGACTTTCGTACACTTAACCTCGCCACGGTGAAGTTTCGTTACCCCTTACCCCTAGTACCAGCTGCCCTTGAATGTCTTCGCGGCGCCAAAGTCTTTACAAAGCTGGATCTGCGAAGTGCCTACAACCTGGTGCGAATAACGAAAGGGGACGAGTGGAAAACAGCGTTTGTGACACCGACGGGCCACTATGAATATCGCGTCATGCCCTATGGACTGTTCAATGCCCCAGCAGTGTTCCAAAACTTTATGCATGAGGTACTTCGAGAGTTCCTGCAAAAGTTCGTCATTGTGTATATCGACGACATTTTGATATTCTCCAAGTCCGAAATCCAACATCGCCGGCATGTAAAACAGGTCCTCTACCGCCTACGAGAATTTCACCTGTTTCTGAAGGCCGAGAAATGCTGGTTCTACCAGCCGTCCGTACACTTCCTCGGTTATGTCATAGATCAAGGTGGAGTTAGGATGGATGGGGAGAAAGTGGCGACCATTACCTCTTGGCCTCAACCTACCACGGTAAAGGAGTTGCAACGATTCTTAGGGTTTGCCAACTTTTATAGAAGATTCATTAAAAGTTACAGCATCATAGCTGCTTCGTTAACTTCCCTTCTTTGTGGAAAACCCAAGGGTTTGAAATGGACTCCTGAAGCTACCACCGCCTTTCAGCACTTGAAACAAGCGTTCGTTTCTGCTCCCATTCTTGTTCATCCCAACCCAGAGGTTCCATTCCAGGTAGAGGTTGACGCGTCCACCACCGGGGTGGGAGCCATTCTCTCCCAGCAACACGGGAATCCCCCTGTATTCCATCCATGTGCGTACTTCTCACGAAAGTTCAGTCCAACCGAGGTGAACTATGACATTGGAGACAAAGAATTGCTTGCGGTCAAGATGGCACTAGAGGAATGGAGGCATTTGCTGGGGGGGTCCGCCCAATCCTTTTAGGTACTCACAGACCACAAAAACTTGCAGTATCTTAGAGAAGCGAAACGGCTAAATCCAAGACAAGCCAGATGGGCCATGTTCTTCACCCGGTTTAATTTCAAGATCTCCTATCTACCGGGGACTAAGAACATCAAGGCAGATGCGCTCTCTCGCCTGCATGCTCCCCTTGAATCCAAGGAAGAACCCGTGCCTGTGTTCCCCGAAAAATTATTTGTCAATCCCATTCAGTGGGAGATGCCTCAGTTCCTGTCAGAACCGGCACCAATACCTCCTCCCGAATGTCCACCACTCTGCCGGTTCATCACTGAACAAGATCGTGGCCCTCTTATCCACTCCGTACACATCTCTCAAGGCACCGGGCATCCGGGGATAGATCGAACTCTTTCGCTTTTACGAGAGCGTTTCTGGTGGCCCAATATGGAGCGAGATGTCCGAAGGTATGTCCAAGGGTGTAGAGAATGTGCCATGTCCAGAACTCCTCGACACCTACCTACTGGCAAGATTACTCCGCTACCCACTCCCCAACGGCCCTGGTCACATCTTGGAATCGACTTCCTCACGGACTTGCCTGAATCTGAAGGGCGTACCTGTGTGCTGGTGGTAGTGGACAGATTCTCAAAAGGATGCCGTCTAATCTCGCTCAGAAATCTACCGACTGCCATGACCACAGCAGAGCTATTATTCAACCAGGTCTTTCGTTACTTTGGGATCCCGGAGGACATTGTCTCCGACTGAGGGCCCCAGTTCATATCTCGAGTGTGGCGAGCATTCTTTCGGCTCTTGGGAGTAACTGTGAGCTTGTCATCCGGGTACCATCCCCAAACCAATGGACAGACGGAAAGAAAAATTCAGGAAATTGGGCGCTTCCTTCGAACATTCTGCCACAATCACCAGAACTCCTGGCACCAATTCCTGGGGTGGGCCGAGTATGCCCAGAACTCCCTGCGCCAATCCACCACAGGGCTTACCCCGTTCCAGTGTGTTTTAGGCTATCAACCACCACTGTTTCCCTGGAATGGGGACCCGTCAGATCTCCCTGCAGTCGATTTCTGGTTTTGAGAAAGCGAGAGAGTCTGGGAGGAGGCTCACCATCATCTACAGAGAGCAGTACGGAGGTACAAGACCAACGCCGACCGACGCAGGGCACCTGCCCCAATTTTCCAACCTGGGGATAAGGTATGGCTCTCTAAGAGAGATATGTGCCTCCGGCAGTCCTGCAAGAAGCTTAGCCCTAGGTATGTCGGGCCCTTCAAAGTCTTGGAGAGGATCAATCCGGTAACTTACAGGTTACAACTACTCGCACAGTTCAGAATCCATCCCACATTCCATGTATCTCTGTTGAAACCTTATCGAAACCCTGTTATCTCTCCCACAGAGCCTGGTCCTGAAGAAGCGCCCCCTCTGCCGCTCATCACAGACGAAGGAACAGTCTACCAAGTTCGAGAAATCCTGAATTCTCGGCGACGTGGTGGTCGACTAGAGTACCTGGTAGACTGGGAGGGATACGGTCCAGAGGAAAGATCCTGGGTTCCTCGTGACGACGTTCTGGACCCCACAATGTTGGAGGAGTTTCACATCATGCACCCAGGGCGCCTGGCACCCAGAGGACGAGGTAGGCCACCACGGCGGCAGAGAAGCCAACCCTCAGGAGTGGGTCGTGAAGGGGGGGGTAATGTCACAGTCAGGCCAGGCTCCGAAACAAATCAGACTCAGCGACCTCTATCACCAGAATACTAATCACCACCACCTGAAGACAATCAACCAGAACACATAAAGACCACGCACCACGCCTCAGTCGTCGTCCGAGCTCGTACACACGAGGGTGGACTCATCTCATGATCTTCCGAATGAAAAGAGAAAGACTTACCTGTATACTTACCTGTGTCTCTGTTTTCAGGAGCTTTCCTGCTCACCGTCCCTGGACGAGGAAGAGCCGCAGTACCGTGGTGCGTGGGTCTCCGCCGAATCTCCTCGACACCCGTTTCGCTCCGGTACGGCAGTACTCTCTGGGTCACCGTGGGTCGTAACTAGTAACAAGTAATCCTCCGAAACCTTCCTCTCGGTTCCTACCGATGCTCTATAGCCATAGCCTGCCGCTAAGTACGCTAACTGCAAATAAAACTACTCATCTTGAAACTTACCTCTGTGTGAAGTCCATCTTTGTTACACCTGTGTGAAAAAGTGATTGCCCCTCCTTGTTAAAAAATAACTTAACTGTGGTTTATCACACCTGAGTTCAATTTCTGTAGTCACCCCGAGGCCTGATTACTGCCACACCTGTTTCAATCAAGAAATCACTTAAATAGGAGCTACCTGACACAGAGAAGTAGACCAAAAGCACCTCAAAAGGTAGACATCATGCCAAGATCCAAAGAAATTCAGGAACAAATGAAAACAAAGGTAATTGAGATCTATCAGTCTGGTAAAGGTTATAAAGCCATTTCTAAAGCTTTGGGACTCCAGCGAACCACAGTGAGAGCCATTATCCACAAATGGCAAAAACATGAAACAGTGGTGAACCTTCCCAGGAGTGGCCGGCCGACCAAAATTACCCGAAGAGCGCAGAGACAACTCATCCGAGAGGCCACAAAAGACCCCAGGACAACATCTAAAGAACTGCAGGCCTCATAGGCCTCAATTAAGGTCAGTGTTCACGACTCCACCATAAGAAAGAGACTGGGCAAAAACGGCCTGCATGGCAGATTTCCAAGGCGCAAACCACTTTTAAGCAAAAAGAACATTAAGGCTCGTCTCAATTTTGCTAAAAAACATCTCAATGATTGCCAAGACTTTTGGAAAAATACCTTGTGGACCGGCGAGACAAAATTTGACCTTTTTGGAAGGTGCGTGTCCCGTTACATCTGGCGTAAAAGTAACACAGCATTTCAGAAAAAGAACATCATACCAACAGTAAAATATGGTGGTGGTAGTGTGATGGTCTGGGGTTGTTTTGCTGCTTCAGGACCTGGAAGACTTGCTGTGATAGATGGAACCATGAATTCTACTGTCTACCAAAAAATCCTGAAGGGGAATGTCCGGCCATCTGTTTGTCAACTCAAGCTGAAGCGATCTTGGGTGTTGCAGCAGGACAATGACCCAAAACACACCAGGAAATCCACCTCTGAATGGCTGAAGAAAAAAAAAATGAAGACTTTGGATTGGCCTAGTCAAAGTCCAGACCTGAATCCTATTGAGATGTTGTGGCATAACCTTAAAAAGGCGGTTCATGCTAGAAAACCCTCAAATAAAGCTGAATTACAACAATTCTGCAAAGATGAGTGGGCCAAAATTCCTCCAGAGCGCTGTAAAAGACTCGTTGCAAGTTATCACAAACGCTTGATTGCAGTTATTGCTGCTAAGGGTGGCCCAACCAGTTATTAGGTTCAGGGGGCAATTACTTTTTCACACAGGACCATGTAGGTTTGGGTTTTTTTCCTCCCTAAATAATAAAAGCCATCATTTAAAAACTGCATTTTGTGTTTACTTGTGTTATCTTTGACTAATAGTTAAATGTGTTTGATGATCAGAAATATTTTGTGTGACAAACATGCAAAAGAATAAGAAATCAGGAAGGGGGCAAATAGTTTTTCACACCACTGTGTATATATATATATATATATATATAAACATGCATTAATATTTAAATTTGTAGGAGATACGGAGACACCAGAACTGTAAAGCTGATATATTTTTTTTTAAACAGGAAGCTCATATGTTTTATAAAAAAAAAAAAAAAGACAAACACCCTTACTCACCTTCATGGATAGTGCTGGACAAGTGCACACTTGTTCCCTTGGCCTCTAGTGATGAAGTGTAGAGTACAGAAGTGTTCACTTCATCCAAAGATGCTAGTCCTCCCTCTAGGGTTCGTGTTTTTCGAGATTTCATCGCCATTTGGTGAGAAACAGATGAGCTTTGGAGTTTAGGGTTCAGTTTTCCAGCAGCGTTGTTGGCATAGTTAGGAAGTGGGAACGTCCCAATCCCACTGTCAAGTGTGCGCATGGAGCCTGAGGGAGAGAAAGAAACGTAGAGAGAAAAATACCCTTTTAATTCAATTCAAATCAATTTTATTTGTATAGCACTTTTACCAATTGACATTATCAAAAAGCTTTACACAATCAAAAGAATCATTTAAGTTTGTATGAAATGTGAATGTGAATGAGTCAAAATGATAAGACTGTCCCTGATGAGCAACCCAAGGGTGACGGCGACAGTCGCAAGGCAAAACTCCCTGAGATGGTAATAGGAAGAAACCTTGAGAGGAACCAGATTCAACAGGGAACCCATCCTCATCTGGGTGATAACGGATAATTCTCTTGATTTCTAATTCATAAAGTGGTTTAATGTGTTATACTTTGTGAGTGTATACACAAAGTATGACACATTAAACCACTTAATGAATAACCAAGCATACAGTATGAGCTATATATATATAAATATATATATATATATATATATAGCTTATTTCTTCTGCTTAAACAACTATTGTAACTCTAACTGGCGTATTGAGGATCTTCTAATTTCTTGCACAGCCATGTCCCTCAGTCTGAAAAAGATCTTGCTGTATTTTACAAGAGTTACAGTACATTATTGTCCTGCATCAAGCAAAGACAACAACTTTGAAGATAAAGCTGAAATAAGTGCTGAAACCTCAACCACACAGGAAAGATGTGAAATACCAGAAATACATCCTGAATGAGGGTAATGTGACAACACTTTAATGCTTGGTAAAGTTACATAGTAAAAAATGCCCAGTAGAAATCAGAGCTATGTTTAATAGCGACAGTAAGAGCATTTCCAAACACATACAATATGATGAGAACTCACAGGCTTGGGAATCTACAGCTATGTGTCCATAAGAAAACCACTTGTCAGTCAGACTCATCAAAAAAAGGCTTTAGTTTTTTTTGCAAGCATAACAATTAGACTTTGGTGTGAAGGAAAAAGGTCCTGTGGTCTGATGAGTCCAGAGTACTATACCAGAGTAATGGGTGCATCAGGGGAAAAAGACAACCGCATGAAACGATGCACCCTTCATGTATAGTGCCCACTATACAAGCCTCTGGGTGCAGTCTTATGATCTGGGGTTGCTTCAGTTGTTTGGGTCTAGGCTCAGCAACATTATGTGGCAATGAAATGCCACAAAAAAGCTGAAAAAGTCTGAATGTACTGAATGACCAGGTTAAAACATATATGGAGTTTTTAGTCCATGATGGCACAGCCATATTCCACAACTCCAAAATTGTGAAACAGCATGACATTGCACCACACACCATGACATTGTGAAATCACCAAAGAGTCCTGACCTTAACCCCAGTGTAAGTCAGAGAAGACTTTACTAAGGGTTTTGACTCTCCTGTCATCTATACAAGATCTTAATGTTAATGTAGTTCTGAATGAAAATAAATGTTGTGATGGTGCATTAGGTTGTTGAAACCATGCCACGGATAATGTGTGCTGTAATCAGCTGAAGTCGCTCCGGGGAAATATTATGTGTAAATTTTTTGAGTACTTTTCTAATACGCGAGGTTCATAGAACCTTAATTATTAGAACAGTATTCTGTTTAAAAAGATAAGGAAAAATTACAGTTCAAATTTTTCTGTTTTTTAACGTTAAATGTTTAGAGTTTTATTTTTCATAATCACATTTAAAAAAATATTAAATAATGAATATGTTTGTTGTTGCTTAGCAGCACGCTGAATGTAACAGATTTACCCTGATGTGTTAGTCATGCTTGTTGTCATGGTTACACCCCAACAATGTAAAAAAGGAAAAGATTTTCTTGACAGTGGTGTAAAATGACAATATCTTGTGAGCTAAATATGACAATTTTTTAAAAGTGGTGCTCTTTAACACCCACACAGGAAGCCTCTGTGAGATCCGTAGTGGTATGTTAGTGTTAGTGGGGTGTCTGAAGAAGGAACCAGTGCTGTTCCTCTCACACTGCAGCTCTGTAATAAATGACCTGCACTTTAGCTCCAACACTTATTGGCCTTGTGCACATATTGGCCTCCTGAGGTGGGCATTAAGTGACATAAAACAAAATTAAGTGACAAAACCAGCGTAGTGTCGCTCACAGCCTGAGGGGAAAAGATCCATCAGACCGAGAGCCAATTACAATTTGTGTCAGAAACTAAAGACAAATGTTGAGGTAAAGGTTATAGCTCAGTCATCCTGCGGCCGGCGTCCAGTCAGGCTTGGGCTGCGTCCCAAATGCTGGTGTTCGTATAAGTGTTATTATTAGGTTTAATTTTCTTAGGAAAACATGAGCTTCAGATAGATAAGAGATATAAGAATAATAGCTTTTTTATGGTTTTGAGTTTGCCCTTTACTTAAATAAGTACACATGGGTTCAGCAGTTTGCATTATGGATAATATACAGTATAGCAATAATGATAATATTAATATAATAATAATAATAATAATAATATATTTGGAATTCTCACCTTTAAAGTGCTGTGAGCTGACGGACTCGGCCAGGCTTTCATCAGATGTCATATCGTCACCTCGACTCATTTCAGAACACTGGAAGAAAGGGGAGAGGGAGAGAAGGTGAAGAATACGGTATCTACTTTAAAGCACACTAACCATGATGGTCATTTGACCTTAACAACTTTTATGATAATACACAAAGTACTCAATTCCTCTCCATAACCAGGGAAAAGACGTTTGATTTAAAAACGTGCAAAGTATCAAATCAAGTAAGAAATCCCGGTCTGAAACTATAAAAGTTTAGCTCCACCCTCTCAAAGTTCAGCTCACTTACATTTCCTCATTTTTCACTTCAAAAGTCCTGATTTGAAGCTTAACTCAGATGATGTAAAAGTTAAGTATTTCAGACAGAGGGGCTTTTGCATGTTGTAGCTGTCATAAAGGTAAAAACATACACTTTACACTATTCTGCCCTTGAAATAAAACAATTGTTCAGCACAAATTTGTTCCACCTGATTCGGACTGAAGCAGCACACACATATTCCACTCTGATCGCTTGTGTTTGTGTAATGAATGATGTCAGAAGTTTGGTGTGATATGTTACTGCATTTACATTTATATGCCTGTTAGCATTTCAGTCAGATGGTTAATGTGACGGAGGACTGTAACCACACGTCGCTTGTGTGACACCGTGTGTTTAGATGCATAAATCATTACTGTGACTCATAGCAAACAACATTTACAATGTCAGGCAACTCCCAAATGTAATTTCCCAAACAGGCGTATGAGACAGAGCAGTCTCAGTTCATTTGTACGTTCATCCGTCTGTGCTTTAATATAAAACCCAAACTCACCAGTGAGTAATAAACACTCAGATAAAAACAGCAGACATTTCTGGATGTCTCAAGGTCATAGTGCCGTGGCTGTGCACATAATAAAGCGCTCTCTGTGCAACCATAGATTAGAGTGTTCACTTTAAACAAGTAAGAAAACTCAGTTATAGACAAAGCCTGAAAGACTTTACAGCAAACTACAAGCTAGAGGGGAGTATCAGATGAAGAGACATTAAATTATATTAGATAAAGAACACGGCTAAATCCCCTAACCCACTAGCATTTGGTTGACTATCTAGAGCTCTAATATGAAAATCTAGTGACTCATTCCAACGCAGCACAAAAGGCACATTTACAAAATAAACACAGGGTAACACTACGGTCTCTGGTTTAACAGGCCAGAGAACATGACAGCTCGATATAGCTTAAAGGAGGAGCAAGCGATTCTAATCCAATATGCTTCCGAGAAATTTCCTTGCGGCCCACCAGCTGTCTGCCCCATGTGTGGGCCGAAAAAAAAATCCTAGTGTTAAAAGTCTTGTGTTTCGTTCATAGCTCTGACTCACTTTGAACAAACAAAGTGGCATTGCCTGCTCTACACAACACTGTTAGGAACATGGTCTGCTTGCCCATGTGTTGGTGTTACAGCATCTTTCTTCGCAGGCTACTCAGGCCTCGTTCAGTTCGGAGCTTGTTCGTTTTTTTCAAGACTGGACTTCAACTCACTCCTGGCACTTCTGTCTACCATTTGTCCTCTGCAGCTGCTCCAAAATGCAGCTGCACGTCTTGTTTGCAACCTGCCCAAGTTCTCCCACACCACCCCACTTCTTTGCTTCCTGCACTGGCTTACTAGCGTCAAACTTAAACCTACTGTAAAAACAGCCCGGCACCCACTTACTATACACCTCAGCTCTAATCACACCATGCACGGGACCACATTCTGATCCTCCAGCACTGCTCGCCTGTTTCCACTATCACTCACGGATCAAGGAAAACATTCATCCAGACTCTTTTATTTTATTTTCTGGCACCTAAGTGGTGGAATGAACTTCCTCTAGATATCCGTACAGTCTTAAACTATCTTTAAACGACGACTGAAGACGTATTTGTTTCTTCAGTACTTGGACAAACAAACCCACCAAAAAACAAATTAAATAAAAATCCCCTTCCCAACTGTGTTTGACTGATGGGACTTGGTTAGTAACCTAGTAAACCCAGTGTAGCTATCTATGCAATGACGGAAACTTTAAAGCACTTTTTGTAAGTCCCTCTGGATAAGCTAAAATAACTGAATGTAAATGTAAATGAAATGTTTTCTTGCATGTTAACCAGTGCATAAGCTCACATTATGAATCAGTTAATACTGATACCCCTATAATCTGCTTAGACCATTGCATTCATTTTTATCAGCTTTCTTGCATAAGATACAATTTACTAATAATTAGATCTTTAGGCGGTTACTGAAATATTTATGAATTTTAACTAGATTATGCAAACATTCTTTCTGAGAGAGCATCATTCTAGTGCGCTTTGGCAGCACTGCACTTAGTCGTATCGGTTATTCCTCTTTTAAGAACAGATCATTGTTTAAGTGACTCCATTTTCTACACTCTAAAAAAAAACTTTAAAGAAACATTAAATAAACCAAAAAAATTGTTGAGCCAGCAATTTATTTTCAATAAGATGTAATCAGGTGATTGTATAAGACCCTTCTTCATACGACCAGCATCAGTGCTCAGCTACTAAAAGTCCGAGAAAAACCTTGAAGTGTTTAACAGTTAAGGAGTAGAGGTGCTGCAGTACTTGATATGTTAAGAGATATAAAAATGTCTCCGTTAGTTTGGCTTCTTAGTTGCTAATTCTTATCTACGCATCTATTGGTTAATTATTCAACTTTATTTATATAGCGCTTTTAACAATGATCATTGTCTCAAAGCAGCTTCACAAACATGGAAAAAAAGTTTTTAGAAAAGAAAATAATAAAATAGATTTTATGAAAATTATTATTTTTGTCTTTACAAGACTTCTCTTGTTTCTTCAAGCAGTGCTCTGCCTTGGAGGACAGGGTCAGAGGGATGACGTTTGGCCTTTTGGAGCTACAGGAGCAGCACAAACAAGCTGTTGGAGGGGTCCTTGAGGGCCTGGATGACTACGCAGCAGCTTTAGGAGTGATGTTTAGTCAGGTCTGTGCTCTGAACATCCAATTCCAAAAGGCCTGGATGGACACCTATGAAGCCATAAACGACCATTTTTGGACTTGGAGAGACATGCTCAACTCAGATTTACATGTTGAGAAACAAATCTTGTTGCAAAAAAGGCTTTACTAGTTGTGATATTTGAATAAATGTAATAAATACTGTATAATCTGGCGTAATCCAGGTATTTCACTGACCTTTAAGCAAAAATAGAACCTGTATTCTCCTATTTTAGGCAGATCACTGTTTTAACTTTGACTAGTTTTGGAAGAATAAAGTATTTTTAAAATAAGGTTTGTGTGTTTAAATTGTCAGGGTACTGTTGTCAGGATAACCTTGTTTTTATAGAAAAAAACACTTGAACCAACTAAATCAGTGGCTTACAATTACAATTCGGAGACACCTTTCTTCTTTGAGTAGATAAAAAGTTGGACCAAGTCAACCCTAGAGAAATATAATTAATTAAGCCTACAACCAATACTACTTAAGCTGACTTAAATATTTGAATTACAAGTTGAGTCAACTTAAGATTTTGAACTGCGTACACGTTGTGTTAAATGAACAGCAATGTCAAATATTTAGTTTGGACAGCAAATTTCTCTTAAAGTTGAGTAAACTTAAAAAAGCTGTGTAACTTGTTACTAAACTTTTTTTTACGTATCTAAAAGTAGAAGGTATCTAAAAAAACTTTTATATCACAGTAAACCATTGAATCCATTGGACTCTGTGCTTTCAGCAGTGTATTATCCCAAAATTTACAGCAGTTTCAGGATAATTTAGAGATTAAGATCAAGCTTTAACAAGAGCTTCAGATAAAGAAACAACACAGTTCTTAACTCAACAGAATAAACAAATAATATCCATAATCAATAATGCAATTTCCTTATGTATGAGTGCAATTTTGATTTAAGTCTAAAGCAGCCCACACTCCAGGCTAATGTATATTCTTGAAGGTGGAAGTAGGTTACAAGCAAAACTCAAAAAATATCAATCTATACTTTTACTTTTATCTCCTCGCCACTCCTGGTCTGACGGACGCAACTTTGCTGATGGCCAAAAACAGGACGAGACCTTTTAGAGTCGAAGGACAGACGCCTGTGCATAATGCCAAAACCGGGTGCTCCTCTGTCATCCACCCTAGTAGAAAATAAGGCATATTAATGTAATTTAAATAAAATCGTATAACAGCAATCCTCCATTGAGCAGGAGGGATAAATCTTAAAGCTCACAGAAGTAAGTTAATGAATTAATAACACCAGGAATTAGTTATTATTAGTTATAACAAGTATTACATTTGAAAAGTATTACATACAGTATAATAATTACCAAATGTTTTATTGAGATTTCTGATATTGACATACTATTTATAGAAGGTCGTTCAATTAAGATAATTTTTGGATTATGTTTTTAGAGAGCATGCAATTCTTTTTTCCACATTAACCCACATAAAACACATTTTAGTTTGGAATCAAGTTAACAAAATGAGAATTTCATAAGTACCTGTGTATTTTCTATTTTTAACACACTTACCTGTTCAGCAGCTGTTGCATGAAGCCGTCACCCGTCACTCCTGTGTACATCAGTGATAACTGACCTTGTGTTTGGTCCACGATAACTTCACACGAGCGCCCTCTCACAGAATGATCGAGTGGAATTCCGACTCCTTTTACATATACCCTTTCATCCTCCAAAGCCTTCCGTAAATCCTCTGCTTTTTCCATGAGCTTTGAGATGTTTAAACTTTCCACTACCTTTCTGGACCCTCCTTTGGTCCCTAAGATGTCTTTCGTTCCTGAGGAAGTGGATGATGAGGACGTATTCGATTTGATTTTGGACAATTCTGCTTTGCGATTAAGAGCAGGGAGTTTGCTTTTCTTTAACCCAAACCAACTTGCAATCCCATTGGACGATTTTTGTTTCATTTCCACAGCTGGTCCTCGATCATGTTCCTGCAGTTTAAGCATGTTTTCTTGGATTCCCCGCATGACTTTCTGCTCAATTGAGGACTGTGGGACAGAAAGTCTTTTCTCTTCAACAGACTTAGCTGAGTCTAGTGTTGATTTTGAAGGAAGAGGAGGTGGAAAGGTATCTAGTTGTGTGATAGCCTTTTTCTTCCGAGTTGTAAGTTTGGGTGACTGATGCTTCTGAAGGTTCAGATGCTCTTCCTGGACTGGTTTCATTCCTCGAGGATAAGAGGCATTTCCTGCCTTGGATGGAGACTTGGATTGTGCTCTGGAGGGGCTGCTTTGCGGACTTGGTACTGTTTTGTTTAGTGGACTGGGACACTTTCCGTAACTTCGCATTACTACAAGGGTTTCACATGAGGCTGTTGATGGCATTCCTGTTCTGGTCTTTTGACTGTCTGGCTTTGTGATGTACTTTCTTTCTGCTGCTGATGATGACGCATGTACTTTTGCATAATTGCCAAAGCAATTTTTGGGATATGATTTTCCTTCGAGTGAACCAGTGTGTTTTCGCTGTTCCAGTGTAATCCTCTCTATTTGTCTTTCAGCTGTTTTGCTTCTTTCTCCTTTCCCAGTGGATGCAGCAGGTCTGCTAACATTACTCTGTGCCCCCCTTTTTACTCCTGCTTGATGCATATCTTCCAAATTCTGCAGTCTTCCAAGAACCGCCAAGCGTTCTTTGAACGGGTGATAGCTCATCTCACTGTAGCTGCTGATTTCTCTCCTGTCTGGCACCAGTGACTGTCTGTCTCTTCTTTTAACCACAACCTGAGATGCACCAGAAGCTCCCACTTTTGGAGATGCCACTGGTGGCCCTTGGTCATGATATTTATCTTTCATGCTGGGGTAGCTCATCCTCTGGGCCTTATTTGCAGAAGATGAAGAGGTTGGGAGGCTAAAATGGTGCTGTGGTCTTTGCCAAACTGGGCTTTCTGTGTCTGTCTCCTGATCTGACGAGGAGGAAGAAGAGTCACTTGTGCTTGTTGATGAATCGGAGGAAAGTGGATTCAGGATCTTTTCATCTCTCCAGTTTAATTTTTGTTTTTCAGAAAGTTCTGTGGTGTCCTTAGTAGCAGTGGTGGTATTAAAAGTAGAATTACCTTCAATATTTTCATAGTGAGGTACCTGAGCACTTGCTTTAGAAGCCTTGCTTGATTTAGGGGCTGAGTGGCTACTAAACCCTGGATCTTTTTTGGGAATAGATGATGTTTCCTCATTATTTGGTGGAGATGTTGGAGCTGAATGTGTTTCAGGGTGCGAATCTGTTTTAGAGCTGGAAGCTTGTTCTGTTGTGGTTGCCTTCCGTGTCTGCACCTCATAGTTATTCCTGCAGGGGATTTTTGAGTTTCGTGTCAGTTGAGGGCTCAAGCGAAATGCATTGGAAGCTGCCATATTCTCAGATGCTGAAGGTATCTTGAGCAGCTTCAGAAGTGTCGGAGCTGCAGGTATAGATTCACCAAACAATGATGCTGGACTTTGCGTAGATTTTTTTTCTGTGACCTGCTGCTGTAAAAATGCTGAAGTACTTCTCTCAGGTAATGATGCTGAAGAATATGATGATGCTGCAGATGCTTTTTTGGAGACTGTAGTTTCTTTAGTTGCTGGGAGTTCTTCATTGCAAATCTCAGGCTCTTGTTTTTCACATGGTGCAGCTTTTTTCGGAGACTGCTTCATTTTCCCGCCCTTTGGTGATGGAATAGTTTCTGAACTTTGGTGAAATTTATTGGTACTTTTTGTCTTTGTAGGTGATATCTTGCTTGATTGTCTTTTGTTGCAGTCATTATTTGGATCTTCTGAGCAAGGGTGATTGGTTTTGTCTATAGTCTGTCCTGAAGCACCACATTCTTCTAACCACATTTGTCCTCTCTTATCATCTTTGCCAGAACCTGTCGGCACACTGGATCCTTTGTTAGCCTTAAGCAGCTCCATGCTTGATCTCTGTTGCAGGATGAGACAAGATGGACAGCCTCCAAAGTTCAATGATGCATGGCTGTCCTGTTGTCTATCACCGATAGCATGAGTGTGTTCATGAAGATCTGAATCTGAACTAGACTGTCGACACTGGTGTTGAGGTGGACTCAAGTGCACCATGCTAGTCACCTCTCCTGGTAAATGTGGTTCTGTGTGAGGATGATGATGATGATAACAAGAGGACGGAGGAAACTTCAGGGGATCTGACTCTTCTAACTTACGAAGAACCTCAAGGATGTGAGCTTTCTTCTTGAGGAAAGGAGACATGGCTTCCATGGATGACGAGGAAGCTTGAGCTGAACTTTCTATGATGTTTTGTGCACATTCCTCACTGTCCTAAAGGAAAAAATATATATATTTTTGCAGATAGTTATTTCCAACAAACTAGAATAAGAGTAAACATGCTAAAAAAAGAGCTACAATAAACAGGCTATTCACAGGCTACCTTTTTAATAAACAAATAAAACTAGAAATATATATAGTAAATAAACCTAAAACACGTTGTTTAATGTAATTTATTCTCATTTACTCATTCAATGAATAATTATTTTGCTGACTCTAAAAAGGAGAATAAAGTCATTTTAAAGTTTAAAGATTAAAGCGACAAAGTCCCTTGCGGTGTCTTTAATCTGGAATCTCTCATTGTCCTGGTTAAGGAAATCACCACAGCTCTCTTTGAGGATGAATAAACGAGGACTTTGTAGAAGAAGAATACAAAGAGAATGACTTCAGTCTCACATGAGTGGCCTGATGGAGCCACCGGCTTTATCTTTAATTAAAGAAGCAATTAATTTTCTAATCGTTTGGAGGAAAGGAACGTGTCATTCGCTCAACGCACTCCTCTAGACGGACCAAGAGAATTTGCACAATACACTCATTTACTATCAGTGTGACCTGAGGGGAATTTTTACATCCACAATCCGAGAGAGGAAACAGAAATGACTCGCATTAGTCAGTTTAATCTATGAGCACAAGCATTAATAAAAATAAATAGCACATAAACAAACACAAACAGGCATGACAATAATTACGCCAAAAACTTATTCCTGTAAAAACATAGGGCCAGATTCTACCAATCGTTTCAGTTTAAATCCTTTATTCTATTAAATTACATGTAGAAAAAATTTGCTTTTGATTAGCATGTTTTTTGTATTGCTAATTTAAAGATGATTGTGCTTGCTATGATCCTTTGTAGATTAAAGTGATTACTATAATGTTAGTTTGTATACTAGAGTGATTACTATTATGATAGTTTGTGGACTAACGTTATTACTATGACACTACAGTAGGTTATAAATTAATGCAATTACTATTATCACGATAACTAATGCTAGTTTGAAGATTAGGGCGATTACTGTTATGCTAGTTTGTGGATTAGCGTGATTTCTATGATCCTAGTTTGTACTGTATATTATCGTGATTACCATAATGCTTGTTGGTGAATAGCGTGATTACTATTATGCTAGTTTTGTGGATTAGCATGCTTAGCAAAACAAAAGGCAGTTACTTGTCATGTTAAATAGGAGTTATTTGTATTGATTTTAATTATCTTATTTATTTATTAAATATTAAATATTTATTTGTTTTAAATAAATAAAACAAATAAATATGTTTGACATTATAAAGGGTGATATTCTGCTCTTTTCTATCTCTCTGGTTATAAGTGTGAGTGATCTGATTTTGAGCTGATTTGGGCAATGTTTGGACTGAAGGCAGTAAGTGAACATCAGAGTCATGCTGTGTCAAAAGCTGGACGTTGTCACACCTGAACAAATTCTGTAGTGATGATAGATGCTTTACCTGATCCCGAACACAATAAGGTAAAAAAAAATGACCCTGTATTAAGAACAAGTGATCAAAGGAAGCAAATTAACTGTGTGCATGTGTGTGAGGGTAAGGAGAGTCAAAAGAAATCTATAATAATTTTTACACACACACACACACACACACACACACACACACACACACACACACCTCCCCAACAAAGCAATCAGGGATGTAATGATTGTGTGTGCGTTTATGTGTTTTTCCTCCTCAGAGCCAGAAATAAAGAAAGTCTCACTGCAGGAGATCCTTAAGTGAAAAGCAGTTAGTGAAACGAGTTTGTAAAAAAAAAAAAAAAAAAGGACAATATTTAAAAATAAGAGTGTTTTTACGTCAGTGATCAATCTTGAACCACGGTTGCGCACCAGAGGAGAAGATCTGTCACATGTCACATTATTGATTAGCACAGTACTGCAGTAAAGAGCTTGCGTCCTGTCTCTCAGCCTAAAACACTTATCCAGACCATTTCTTTAGATTTTATTGCGATAAACTGAGGTGTTTATTTTAAACTCCTGCTTTATTGTATGCTTTTGTCAGTGATGATGGATAGAAACACTGAACCGCAGCAGAACCACAGCGACAGAGATCCTACCCAGGGCAGGATGGAGGAAAATGAGTAAACAATTAGCTTACTCAGAGTTTCAGCAAACATCACCTTCTTCTGCACAATATTCAGTTCCTGCATGGTGGAGTTGGTGACTTGGGTCCAAAAGTTAGGTCAGTGTTTATGTTTTTGGAAAGTTCCTGGTGTTCAGAGTCAGGTTTCTCTACGATTAAATTTTTTAAATGAACTGCATGTTTTTCAGTGTCTCAACTATGAGCTTTAAACTCAAAACCCACCCTAATCTCTAAACATAATATAGCCAGATACCTCTCCTGTATCATGCACCAGCTACGATCCAGGGCTAACATGGTCTTCCTCCTAGACATGTAATCTTTTCATTTAAACTTCTTTTCATGTCATGTTTTTAAAAACTGCTGCTCTTGGCCCATAAATGTTGCTGGTCAAAGTCAACATCAGTAGCCTCTTATCCACCAAAGTAAGCCAGGTGCTAGTTCATGTCTTGTGCTGGTGCCGGTTCAGATCCAGTAAGAGTCACGTCAGTACAGCAACAGCAACAATGGGAAACTTCAACATGGCTTTGTGAGCAGTTTTCCTGTTTTTATCATTAATAGAAAGCATTTGAGCTGCATACTGTATTGCATATTAAGTCTATTTTTTTAAGATGGTGGTCAAACTTTTAGTTGGTTGTGATAATCCCACCCCCAGCCCCAAACGTAAGTGGTTCTTATGCTTCTGTTAGGGCTTGGGGCTGTAAACAAAGAACTGGTCGAAATTGGGCATCAGCTCCAAACAAGCTCTGGACCTTCTTCAGTGGACAAGGGCTAAGTTACTGTACCTACCTACCTGTTTTATCTCTCCTGGCTTTTGGTAAGACATACCGCAATCTAACATTTTCGCAAGAGTTTTTACTTAACTGCCATAAGACCTAATGATTAACAGATAACTCCTGAGTAAGAGTTACACCCACAGACTGAAGGGTTATAAAATTCTTGTACAGAGTCGAATAGTTTTATGATGTGAGATGGTCACATACATTATCTGCAGCATCTGGGCTGTTACTTTATTTCTAGCATTTCCATATTTGTTATCTGGGGTATTTGTGCTTTGTGTACAGTTGAATGATAATAAAGTAAATTCTTGATCTTTAATAATGCTATGTGAAAGCGCTATCTGCCATTTTAATCTACATACACAAACTCACATACTGTATACACATGATTGGCTAAGAGCATGTTCTACAGAAAGGGGGCAGGAATTATATCATCTGTTTCTCTGATGAAATTTTAAAGCAGTCTCTTGTTATTGCTTTTTTGTTCTTTTTACAACTTAGTATTTACTATTTCAGTACTATATACAGTACTATAGGATTTTCAATACTCAGTATTTCACACGATTCCTTGTTTTTAATTAAAATTCTTCAGTTGATCTATACACATAATGCACGGATGTTCATATCCTTCTGACTTTTGACCCTCAGCTTTTGAGATCAAGATTAAACACTCCTCCGCCCATGTGGTCTTTTACAAGGAGATGACTTCTGAATTATAATCAAAGTGTAGTTCTTGGAATGTAAACCCCACGTGTGTTACTCCTCCATCAGCGGGGTTTCTTAATCCTGGATTAACTGACATTCCAACTCATCGAAATGAGTTTAGATGAACATTTTATGTTTGCAACTGAGATTAAACATTGTTTTTTCATAGTGTCGGTTAATTTTCTGGAAAATAACTCATCCCAACATGAAAACTAACGAATATAAAAACACCCAGACTGCTTATGAAGTTACTCACTCACTCATTCATCTATCACTTATTCCTGTTCACAGGATCTCGTGGGGTCTGGAGCCAATCCCAGGAGACTTAGGGCATGTGGCGCCATGTTTATGAAGTTAGTTTATTTGAATTTCTACTGTACTGATCTGTTTTGTTTAGAGAACACTTGAAGGTACCCACTTTCTGTAGCATATGCCTCATGTTCCTGTGATTGACGGGCTTAATAGAGAATAAGCCCCTCCCACCCAGAGCACAACGCCAGTTTTACTCATTTCTCTCATTGTCACATTTGGGAAAAACTATACTCTCTTGCACTGCTAAGTTGCAAAATGTGCTTTTATTTATTGTTGGGAAAGTGCCTAATATTCAGCATCAGGTACTCAACTCTGGATTCGTCCCACAGTGATTTGTTTAATGAACACTTTTATTTCTCCTTGTTCCTCTCAGCACTAAATGAACTCAACATCATCACAGTAATAAAAAGTCTGATTACTTTATTCAGGTTCATTACAAAGCGCTGAAAGTGTTTAATGAGGGATTGGTTTTATTTTTAGTGAGCGTGTAATGTGGCTGATTTTGACCTGAACAGAGCAGAGCATTGTCTCAGGAACTCTTTTTAATCTACACTACATGTTTAACTTTAGATTACTGTTTACTTTTATATTATTTTATCTCATATGAGAGTGTGGAGCAAGTTGATCGAGTTAGTAATATAAATCCAGCCTACAGCCACAGCCACACACACACACACACACGCATGCATGCATCAATCATTTTTTTAATATCAGCAGAAAAGAGTATTCAGATAAAAGCAACACGAGCCAAATTCTATATACAGAGCTCATTTCTATTGACTTTATACTTCTGAGTTTATTTAGTTTATTTATTATATCATGCTGAGAGATCGGGAAATATCCAACTCCCTTACACACACACACACACACACACACACACACACACACACACACACACACACACAATGGAACAGTGAGACTCCTTTAAAATCTTTACATCTGTCAATACATACGTACTGAAGTTTACTGAGATTATTTCACAAACTGGGAGATCAGAAAATAGCATCACTCTCTCTCTCTCTCACACACACACACACACACACACACGCACACAACAGTAAGACTTTTCTGTGTATATCTATCCGACTGTTTGTATATCTAGATATCTGACACAATTTTTCTTTTTCTCTGTCTGACACTCTATCTTGAAATCTCTCTCTCTGTCTGTCCATCTATCTATTACTTTGTCTGATACTCTGTTTTGTGTGTGTGTGTGGTTTTAGCTGTCCAATGTCTCAGTAATATTTAGTGTGACTCAGCACAGTGTGATTATTACTCTGTATTTTACCTGAATAGAGCATTACCATTTAAACACTAGCATAATGGTGTGTTCATCTGTGTGTGTGTCTCACACCTGTGACCTTTTCACAGGTTTTATTTCTGGTCAATAAGGAAATATTTTAAAACCATCAATTTATTAGCTTTTTTTCCCCATTTAATCTAATTTACTGCTGTTAATTTGTGTTTTATTTAGACACCTTAGCAGAGAATGGCTCTGAGGTCATGCTTGATTTTATTTGTGGTGTAAATCAGACACTCTTCTGCTTACCTTCACTTTCCCCTGAGAGGTGCTGGCTTGCGGCAACTCGACGATGACTAATGATGGATCTGATCGGTGGTCTGTACATACCGACGATAACTACACACACAGAAAAACAGCACTGTGAGTAATTGCCAGTTGATAACAGGTAATAAGTTTAATTTCCTACAGAAAGTTAACAGGAAGTGTGTGATTATGATGCTAATGCATCTCGCTGGTTAACCTAACTACAACTAAGATAAATACATGCTTTCACAAACTGCTTAAATAAATGTCTTTCTTACTGTAATTATACATTTATACATAAAGAATATCAGAATGTAGTAGTTTGATTAAGAGATAGAGAGAGAGAGAGAGAGATGTTCTGGTGGTATTTCATAGACTTTTGTCAGGGAGTGTAGTATTCTGTTATACAATATTGTTCACTGTAGTATCAGTGTTTTAACAGGATTCATGATTTTGTATTGGATTTTTGTTTCCTCCTATTGATATAGAAACGTCTCGGGTTACTTTGCTGTAATCCTGTTCCCTGAAAACGCGGGAACGAGATGCTGCGGGGAAAACGCTATGAGAATATCTTTTCATGTTGCCGGTTGTGAAGCATGTGTGTACCAAACACGCCAAATTTTGGCTTATATAACCTCGGTCAGGTGACGTCATCTGATTAGATGCACCTGCAGGTTATAAATAGGAGTGAGCCGGCAACATTCCTCAGATTGATTGTCTGAATGGACGTCCGGTCACGTGGGCAGTGCGGCATTGGGACGCAGCATCTCGTTCCCGCCTTTTCAGGGAACAAGGTTACAGCAAAGTAACCCGAGACGTTCCCTTTCAAAGGCTACACTCGATGCTGCGTGAAAACGCTATGGGAACGAGAGTACCAACGTCGCCGCACTGGGCTGAGAGGTCTCAGAACTATGTCTGGAAAGCTGACTCGAGGACTCATGAGCCCGGAGTGACAGGAACATCCAGACTATAAAATTTAATAAATGTGTGCGGAGAGGACCAGCCCGCCGCGTCACACACTTGTTGCAGGGGAATACCTCTTGCTAGTGCAATAGATGAAGCAATCCCCCTGGTTGAATGAGCCCTGATTCCTAGAGGCGAAGTGAGCCCACGCGCCTCATAGGAGAGAGAAATAGCATCTCTCACCCAATGTGACATGGTCTGCGTAGTAGCGGCCACCCCCCGGTTGCGGCCTCCAATGCATTTAAAGAGCTGATCTGATCTACGCCACTGGCAGGTGTGGTGGACGTAAATCCGAAGAGCACGTACTGGACATAATAGATGAAGTTTCTCCTGCTCTGAAGCTGTAAAAGGCGGAGGACAGAAGGCTTCGAGAACAACAGGGTGCATGTTTGAAATGGAACTTTCGGAAGATAGTTCGGGTGAGGATGCAGAATGGCCTTGACTAGCAAAGGGGCAAAGTCCAGGCAGGATGGGGAGACTGACAAGGCGCGCAGATCCCCAATCCTCTTGAGAGAGGTAATGGCCATAAGAAAAAACATCTTAAGAGTCAGAAGCCTGTCAGGCGCTGACTCTAGCGGTTCGAAAGGAGTGTCAATTAGACCTTCGAGCACAATAGATAAATCCCATGAAGGGGTCGTGGCTCTAGTGGGTGGCCTCAACCGTTTAGCTCCACGAATAAAATGGGCAACTAAAGGGTGTTTTCCCACAGTAATCCCCTCGATTGGAACGTGGCAGGTTGAGATAGTGGCCACGTACGTCCTAAGGGTGCTAGGGCACAAGCCCGAGGACAACTTATCTTGCAGGAACTTCAGCACTGAAACAACTTGTCAGTGGACTGGGTCTACCTGCCTCGTCATGCACCAACTTTCGAAAACATTCCATTTGAGGGAGCTCTAGCGGCTAGAATAGTGTCAATAACGCTGGCTGGGAGACCAGCTTGAGTTAGTTGGTCCCGTTCATCGAGGAGAGATATTAGATCCAAGAACCATACTCTGGCTGGCCAACGGGGCGCTATCAGTAAGAGGCGCAAACCGTGTTGACGGACCCTCGCCAGGACTCCCAGGAGCAGAGATATTGGTGGAAACGCATAAAGGCGTAAATTGGGCCACGTATGGGCCATCGCGTCCAGACCCAGGGGAGCTGGATGAGTCAGAGAGTAGTAGAGAGGACATTGTGCTGTCTCTTGGGAGGCAAAGAGGTCCACCTCTGCTGACTATGTCGGGGTGGAGTTTCCATTCCCCGTGTGTCACAGCTTGTCTGGACAGTAAAGCCCAATCCCAATTCTACCCCTTACCCCTTACCCTACCCCTTCCCCTACCCCTCGCCCCTTCCCCTTGTCCCTTAAAACGAAGTGGAAAGGGGAAGGGTTAAAATATTTCCCCTAAGAAATGGGACACCACTACAACACTGTTATACGTCATCATACGTATCCGTTCATTTACATGTACACATACAGTATGGCCGTAAGCAAAACAAACAATGCGTTACCAAAAGCTCGGCAAACTGCCGTGCTACTGAACTTTCATATTTGTTTGTAGCATGTAGTAAAGTGTATATGACATAAAAATATATTTTTGTAATATTGCGCAATCGGCGCTATCCGCTAGCAAACTTTAGCGGTTTTTTTGCAAACGTTTTTTTACAAAACATCACCATAAACACAAACACAAGACTAAAATTAATATACATATAATAAAAACTTGTCATAAAAATCCTTATTAATGGCAAAAAATCGTTAAATTTACGGGTCTGCTTGCTCGAGTGAGCGGCCATCTTGAAAATTTCGTTAGCCCTTCGTTTGAAGTGACGTCCCGAAAAATCTTCGTTTCGAGGGCTATCTGGCCCTTCCCCTTAGCCCTACCCCTCCAACCAAAAGAGAAATGAGACACCCCTACCCCTTCACGTGAACGCGCCAAACGGAGGGGTAGGGCTAAGTGTAGGGGTAAGGGGTAGAATTGGGATTCACCTTAAATCTGCTCCCACATTCATGTGCCCTGGAATGTAAATCGCCCTGAGGGACAGGAACTTGTCCTGTGCCCAGAGCAGAACCTGATGCGCTAGCTCGTTCAAGTGGCGTAAGTGCAGTCCGCCCTGGCGATTTATGTAGGAGACTGTATTGTCCAACCGCACTAGAACATGGTAGCCTCTCAGCTGCTGGAGGAAGTGCTGTAGGGCCAAAAATAGAGCCATCATTTCGAGGCAATTGATGTGCCATGCGAAAAGATGACCTCTCCAGCGCCCTTGAGCTGGAGGGCCATCCAAGACCGCACCCCAGCCGGTAAGGGAAGCATCAGTCGTTAGCATTTTGCGACGACAAGATGGACCTAGAGTGGGACCCAAGGTAAGAAACTGGGGTCTGAACCACATAGAAAGGGTACGACGTCCTTCGAACTTAACCCTTATTCGCCTTCGGGGATTGGCCCTTGTATGAAATCCCCTGGCTCTTAGCCACAACTGAAAAACACTCATGTGCAGAAGGCCCAAAGGTATCACCGTGGATGTAGCTGCCATGAGGCCTAAACATTTTTGAAAGTGATATATAGTCACTTCCTGGTCTAGTCTAATTTCCTTGAGGGCACTGAGGATGGATTCGACACGAGCGGGAGACAATTGTGCCCGCATAGTGATCGAATCTCATCTGACACCCAAATATGTTGTCCTCTGAGCCGGAACGAGAACGCTTTTGGTAGCGTTGAGTCTCAATCCCAGCGAATGGAGATAAACTAGGACGACATCGCGATGTCGGAGCGCTAGCTGCTGAGACTGGGCCAGGATTAGCCAGTCGTCTATGTAATTGAGAATACGGATGCCCTGGAGTCGCAAGGGAGCCAGGACAGCATCCATACATTTTGTATATGTGCGGGGTGACAGAGCTAGACCGAATGGAAGGACCCGATAATGGTAAGCTTCTCCCCCAAAAGCGAACCTCAGGAACTTCCTGTGTTGTGGCAAAACTTTTATGTGGAAGTATGCGTCCTTTAAATCTATCGTTACGAACCAATCTTCTGGTTGGATTTGCGAGACAATCATATTGATGGTTAACATCTTGAATCTGTACTTTTTGAGATAGCGGTTCAACCCGCGAAGATCCAAAATCGGACGCAGCCCCCCGCCTTTCTTGGGAACCAGAAAGTAACGAATGTAGTAGCCTGACTCCCTGTCTGGAGGAGGAACCTGTTCTATGGCTCCCTTCTCCAGCAACGCCTGGAGTTCGGAGTTTAGCAGATGCGCTCTCTCTGGTATCACGGAAGTGTAGACCACGCCGTTGAAACGTGGAGGGCGATGAGCAAACTGAATCCTGTAGCCTTTCTCTACAGTCTTTAGCACCCAGGGAGATATGCCTGGCAGTAGCTTCCACGCTGCCAGTTTCTCCGAGTTTTAGTGCGCGGGGGGGGGGGGGTGTTAGTGGTTTGGCATCCTAGAATATAGCAGGATAAAACCGAGGCACAAACATATCTCTGGAGGTCGGTGAGGTCCGAAACACCAGAGGCGGTGGAAACTGAACACCGACCCCCTGGGGGTGTCCGGGGGGGGCATGCACTTATAGAAAAGAGCGTTGAGTGCCATTCCCCGGGGGGGATCACCCCACAGTTCTGGGCACGAAGGCTTTCAGGACTTAGTCTTTGAAAAGAAGACAGTGCGGTGATCTGATCTTTTGGAGGCAGCATGTGAGGGGCGACGAGTCGTACCCCAGTCCTTACGGGGGGGTGCCCGGCTGCTGACGCTCTCTTTCTGTGCCTCTCGCCTGGTGAGTAAATCAGTAGCCCGGCGTAATTCATTGAATGCGTCATGATTCAGTGTGCCGCTCGTGCTTAAATCTTTCAGCAGATCAGCCTGATACGCCTGCAAAACCGCCATGGTGTGCAAGGAAGCGCCGGCCTGACCTGCTGCTTGGAACGTTTTCCCTACCAGGGTAGAAGAAGTTCTACACGGCTTGGAGGGAAGTGTTGGTTTCTTTAATGAGGATGATGTTCCAGGAGAGAGATCATGGGGAGAAGATCACAGTGCTCACACTCTCCATTAAGCCCTTCGAGAGCGTGCTTCTCACCCAAACATTCGAAGCAGAATGTGTGCATATCGCCCTCCGAAAGGAAATTTTCACAAGGAGGGGGACATCTTACTCTAAACTCCGCCATACTATCTGGTGAGTTTTATGAGATTTAATTCTGCTTATTTTGTATTTTTGTTATGCTTTGCTGACACACACACGCACAATAAGGTGAAGAAAAAGATCTGAGGAATGTTGCCGGCTCACTCCTATTTATAACCTGCAGCTGCATCTAATCAGATGACGTCACCTGACCGAGGTTATATAAGCCAAAATTTGGCGTGTTTGGTACACACATGCTTCACAACCGGCAACATGAAAAGATATTCCCATAGCTTTTTTACGCAGCATCGAGTGAAGCCTTTAAAAGGGAACTACATTACCCAACATGCAACACACAGCCCTCCTTGTGTTCCTGACATCAGCCTCACCTCTGGGTTGCACAAACAGAACCGGGAAGGCACATTCCAATTCTCTGCTTCTCGGAATTTCCTACTTCTTCTCGAATTTCAAACTTTCCCTCCATTTCTTTTCCCAACAATTTTATATCAGTGTTACATAATAGATAGATAGATACTTTATTGATCCATAAGGAAATTTCCAACATCCAGTAGCAAGGATAGTATATATAGACTATCTAAGAATAATAGACATGTAGTAGCAATTACAGATCGTCAATCATGTATAGTGTAGTTTAAAAAAAAGCCTGGAAGGTGATCATACTACAGAACAGAAATCACTAAGATAAAAAGAACATTATAAATTGAGATGTGCAATGAATTATAGCCTTTAAAAGTAACAGCAGCACCAAAGTGAGGTATATGTCAATGCAAATTGTGAGGGTTCACCACTAGAGGGCACTGTTTTTGGTTTGTAGTTTTTGTTGGCAGACTCAGTTTCCCAGAAGGCACCTTGGTTAGGTGATGCGGGTGCTCACCTGAATGAGGTAGCTAATTAGTTACATTATAAATAGCTGGTTGTTCTGGGAAACTGAGATCGAGCATTAATGTGAGTTCTGTTAAGTGGGCCTTTGTTTTGTCTGGTTATGTTCTGTTTTAGTTTGTTTAATTATAGTTGGCCTTTTGGTTTCTGGAGCTTTAAGTTAAGTTTATATTTGTCTTAATTTAATATGTCTCTTTGTCTCTGGGTCTCGTCTGGTTTGTATCCCATGTCTGTACTGTATATTAGTTTGTGTAATCCCTTGTCTGTGTATTAGTTGATTATTGGTTTTGTTTATAGTATGCTCCCAAGCAGAGCCAACTTCCTTTGTTCATGTTTTGTTTTGTTTGTTAATTATTAAAAGACTCTTTGTTACATGTCACCCCTCTCTGCGTCTATGCCTTGCAACACCATGCCCACAGTCCAACACCTAACGGTTCGTGACACAAATAAGGTGCATTGCAGAGCAGGTGTATGGCCCTGGGAACAAAGATTTTACTGATTTAATAGTGTAGCTCTCTAAAATAAGCTTGCCACTGAACATGCTTTTCTGCTTGAGAAAAGTTCCATACAGACCGTGACTGGTGTTGGACATCATGGACAACATTTTGTTCAAGGTCCTTCCAGTTCCAGCTCCAACGAGTTAGCTTAAAGCTTACTGCAGATTCTGCTCTACTGACCACCTTGTTTAGTTAAGTGTCACCTCTGCATTCAAGGTTCCCCCCCAACATACTACAGCAGTTTAAATAATATTGGCCACTACTGATTGATAAAATATCTGTAGAAGTTTCTTGCAGATTCTAAAAGAGCCCAGTTTCCTTAGGATGAACATCCAAATTTGACTTTTTTGTATATATGTTCTGCAATCACTGACCAGTCCAGCAGTAGCCCTAGGTATTTTTATGTTCTCACCACCTTACAATTAGCTTCTTCAATAGAGGCTGGTAGTAGCGTGTAAAAAACAGCATGTACAGTATAGAAAGTCTATCACCCTCTCTCATTGGTCTTAGAGGTGTTCAGCTGGAGGTAATTTGACCAACAAAACTCCTTAAACTCCTTCACAAGGCTCCTGTTCCCTCCTGTCCCTCCCTGATACACCCCATGATGGCAGTGTCATTAGAAAACTTCTGCATTTGACATGACTCTGAACTGTACTTGTTGTCAAATTGGGTAAGTTCCCATCTAAGTTTTAATTTTGATTACTGGTGTAGTCAGGTGGACACAGTTTGGGCTGGTTTCAGATGAGATTTTGAAACAAAACCTAGGCAGAGTGCCAGCACTCTAGCCAATCAGACATCATAACATTATAGGACAGACATGGAGAGCTCCCATGCTGCACACTTCTCTCATCCACACTCTCATCCAGTAGTTGGTGATATTACATTATTGTGCTGTGTTGCAGCTTCGTAACTTCATTACTGCCTGCTGTTGTACAAAGATCTTATATGTGGTTGTGGTGTTACAAACTGCAAATCTACAGCTACAAAATGCTGAAATTACCAGATAAACCTGGCAACACTGTTGTACAGTCTCCTCTGGTTCTCCTACATTACGGCACCCCTCCCCTTCTCCACAGCTGTTGTTTTTCCATCTCTAACCAGGTCCCAGTATTCAACCCATTAATCTGGTTTAAGAGGAAACTGCATCATTACTGTGTGTCACGTGTTTACAAACGAGTTGCAGCAATGGTTTGTATATATTTTATATTTTGTCAGATTTGGTGTTTTAGACTTTCACACTATTACACATCAGGTGCATTAGCCTGCTGAAAGAGGCCACTGCCATCAGGGAAATCTGTCTCCATGAAGTAGTGTAACTCGGTCTGTAACAATGTTTAGCTAGGTGGTACATGTCAGAGTAGCATGTTAGCATGTTAAAAAGTAACCTGTTCATTAGACCCAATCCCTTCCACAATGCTCCAGACCATCTCACAAGACATCCTTCCCTTTATCACAACCATCATCATTCATCATCAATAAACCCTGCCTGGATCCAGTGGACATCAGCAACAATTGGCCAGTATTACTTCTATCTTATCTTTCTACAATTGTTTATAATTAAATGTCTCTCTATCTTTTTCAGAACAATGCCAACGATCTCAATCCGCTGCATCTGACACGGTGAACTACAAGATTCTCTTATCTATTCTACCAAGCCTTGGAAATTAGTGGCACAGCATAGCAACGGTTTGCTACCTACCTAGAAGATGAGGTGACACGGAGGGGACCCACATCAGACTTCCTACTGGTGCCCCACAGGGTTCAGTACTGGGTTTGCTTCTGTTCTCGATCTATACTCAGCCTCTTGGTAAGGTCATATCCTTGCACAGCTTTTCATGCCATTGTTATGCAGATGACACACAACTCGTTCTCTGATAGCTCATCAGGTGAAACTCAATCTCAAACTGCAAATCTACCAAACTGCTGTTTATCCCAGGTGATTTATTCCCCTGTCAAGATCACAAGGGGGGATAAATCACCTGGGATGAACATATATTGGATCACTCTTTAAGTTATTGCCTGCAATCTTGGGGTAACTCTGGACAATCAACTGCTATTTTTCACATTTTCACTGTCATTTGCTTACCTTACACACTCTTGTCGAGTTCTTCTTTACAACATCAAGAGAATGCCCTCATTTCTTAGTACACAGGTTACACAGGTGCTTGTTCAGTCCCTTGTTATTTTAAGACTAGACTACTAATGTCATGGCACGCCAGGTCACGCCCACCTGTCAAACCAAGCCATGATCTTCCACGACTTCCACGACTTTATTCCATACTCCAGTCACTGTTTCAATTTTGCCGCCTCATTAACCGACTCCAGCACACCTGTTACTCAATTCATTCACTACTCTGCTCTATTTAATTTGCTCACAAACAACCACCCATTGCCAGATTATTGTGTGCCTTAATGCCCAATTCTCCATCGATTTCACCTGCCTTGCTACTCGAATTCAAACCACTGATACTTGCCTACAAAGCTAAAACTGGCCCAGCACTCACATACCTCTCAGCTCTAATTACACCCTGCATTGCACCACATTCCCTAGGATCCTCCAGCAAGCATTTAGACTGTTTTTTTTCTATTCTAGCACCTAGGTTGTGGAATGAAGTCTCTGGCAATCTTCAAACAACGACTTATCTGTTACCTCAATATTTTGGTTAATTCCCCCACCCAAAAAAACAAAACAATACTGTGCAATGGTGTTTATCTGATGACACCTGGTTAATAATCTAGGAACCCAGTTAATAACCTAGTAACCCAGTGTAAGGATCTATCCAATGACGGAAACTTCAAAGCACTTTTGTAAGTTTGGGTAAGAGGCGAATGCTTTAATGTCAATGTAACATTCGCATGAAGGGCAGACCCAAGGCTCAGAGGATCCTGAGGCATCCAGAGAAGGTCCACCTCCAGCTGGATTCTACTTCATGATTGTTTGGAGCTACGAATGCTGCTCCTGAGCTCTCAGTGACCCAGACCACCTTTGCCCTCTGCACCTGTCTGACTCATCTTGGTCCCATCCTGGTGCTGAGCTGGACATAAAATATGTTTTCCATAATAACTTAGACATCTTCTGTTATATTGAATTGCCAGCTGCCTAACACAGTATGTCAGCGTAAAATTCCTGCTACAGTATATGTTATGACCCAAATGAGGATGGGTACCCTGTTGAGTTTGGTTCCTCTCAAGGTTTCTTCCAGGGAGTTTTTGCTTGCCACCAACGCCGTCACCCTTGGCTTGCTCATCAGGGACAATCTGATCATTTTTATCTATACACATTTTTCTCGCGCAAACACATTTACATAATTTTCATTAAATTTTGTGAAGCTGCTTTAAGACAATGACCATTGTTAAAAGCACTATATAAATAAAATTGGATTGATTAATGTTGGAGGCTTTCCAGCAGAACATCACCTCTGCATGCTTGCCTTCTTCCTATAGTGCATCCTAGTGCCATCTTTTCTCGAAGTAGGCTACATGCAGTACGTACACACACACACACACACACACACACACACACACACACACACACACACATCCAAATAATGTAATAGAAAGCGTGATCCATCAGACCAGGCCATCTTCTTCCATTGGTCAAGTTCTGATGCTTACCTGCCCATTGTAGGTGGTGCATATGGGTCAGCACAGACACCCTGACAGTTTATTTGTTCCCTAAGATGCCCCACTCTCTGACAGGTGCCTATGTAACCAAATCTTCAGTGTTATTCACCCTCACCATTTTATAGCTCATATGATTTTATGCTGAAAGAGGCTTGATCACGGCACACCTCCAGAGTCAGGCTTTGAATCTCTCCTGTGCTCTCTGTATCATGTCACAGTCCACGCACATGCTGTAGGCTCATTGGGGTATCCAAATTGCTTGTAGTGTATGATTGGGTGTGTGAGTGAGTGTCTGCTTGTGCATGTGTGTATCTTTCCTGTCATGCCTTGGCACCCCATCCAATTACATTTTGGAATCATAATTGCATCACTATATGCAGGAAAAGGACTATAAAGAATAAATGATTGTATTTGTTACAGAAACTCCCAATGTGCACTAATGCAATGTTCAACTCTCTCTCTCTCTCTCTTTGGTATTCTCTCTTAGAGTGAGACTTAAAATTAATCTCTCAGCTGATAAGGGGAGAAAAAGGAGAATAATGCTAACAAATGGGCTGTAATAATAAGTGACCCTTTTTCCTTGAAATACTGAAAAAACTAAAAATGTTTCTAAAGAATAAAAAATGAGAGACCAGATACAGTATAGAGAAAGACAGAAATAAAGAGAGAGAGAGAGAGAGAGAGAGAGAGAGAGAGAGAGAGTAATTTAGCAATAAGCTGTGTGTAAAGGAATCAGAGAAAAAACAGGGACAAACATTTTAAAATACACGTCATAATTTGTTGATTTTTAACCTCCAAAAGACAATTTCTGATTTTCAAAAATAGAATGATAAAAGCTTTAAAACATAAACGACGCACAACTTAATATTAAACTCTGCTTTCTAATGTGCACGTGATCTGCTTTCTTCCAGAACAAATCCACTGAATTAACCTTCACTTCTGTTTAACCTCATGCTGTGTCATGATGTGTAATTCACACTTACCGCACAATGCTAATGTCTGTGTAACCATCTGTACCTTTTTTCAAGCATTTGATTCTCACTCCACCTTTTGATGTTTTGTCATTTTGTGTTCTAAAAGATTTTCAATTTAATATTAACTGTTTGTGGTAAAATACACAAGCCTCTTTATGAGCTTTGGGGAGCACAAACTTTTGAAGCACTTGCTTTTGAAGAGTGGCTAAAGATGTCTGATCATGGATTCAACCTGCATCGCTCTGCACGACGTGATGTGTGACTTAAACACAAACATCATAAACGTATCTGATGATAAATTGAGATTGACAGCGACTCATCTCGCCTCACACACACACACACACACACACACACACACACACACACACACACACACACACACACATAGAGCATATAGAGCACATAAAGCATATACACATTTAATGCTTGGTGAGATTCATTACTTATCACAGAATGCTCAGGAAAGTCTTTATTATTCCAGTGTATACACATTTATATATTTCACGGTGAAGTCCAGTCATGGAGTGGAATATTTAATGGGAGAATGTGATTGTGATTTTGACTGTGAAAGGTTTGTCCTTCAGAATGTCATCTGATAATTAATAACTGCAACAGTAATTATAATAATTGTGAGGTGTTTTGATTAACAGTGAAAGAACTGCAGCGGTCTGATAAAGGGAGAAAAAAACAGGTTCTATTTGAATACAGAGTACCAGAGTCAGAAATCACATCAACAAGATGAACACCAAAGCCAACTGAGAACACAGACACTCACACACAAACAGGGCTATTTTAAGGGACAATGACTAAAGGTTAATCAGTTTTTACGTGAGGAAACTTTTTTTCCCGATTTTCCCGAAACTCCACCTCAACTTACATTACTCAGCTCTGGTAATGCTACCCAGAACATAATAACAAGCTGATGGTTGTAAAAGAAAGTGATGTAAGACGAAATGCACATGATGTAGTAAACTCAGTACCTGGTGTAAAGGTGAGGAGGAAAAGTGCAGTTTGTGTGTAAGGAAGTCGGTCAGAGTTCGGTTTTGTCGCTCCAGATCAAACACTCGCATCTTCAACTTTATACACTCCTCCCTTAGGTCCTACACAGAGTATACACACAGTTATATACACACACAACCTCCTTCCTAAGAACCTATACACAGTATATACACTGTCACAGACGCACACACTCCCCTCTCTCTCAAGAGAAAATATATCCAAGTTCCATTTCTACAGTAAGATATACTAAAATGTTTGCTGAAATCAGAGTATACTCACTTTTGTATATATACTGTATATACTGTGTATATATATGTGTATATATGTATATATATACAGTAGTATGATGCACAAAGAGGACACACCTCTAATTTCAGCAAAAGTTCAATACTTCAATACTATAGAAATGGAACTTGTTCATGTGTTTGTCAGCTTGATAGGACCATACAAATGTGTGTATCTTATATTAGAACATTTACAATTTGGTGCTTTGAGTACAATTCACTCATACCGACCACTGGATGACCAACATGGCACCTGATGGCAAAAACTCTCGGATGATTTAAAAAATAGAATTGTTAATCTCCACAAAGATGGGTTAGGCTACAGGAAGATAAGTAACACCCTGAGTACAGGATCACACAGAGGTTTTCTTAGACGGTTCCATTTAGAACAGATCTTGCAGGGGTCGATCAAAGAAGTTGAGGCCTTGTTCTGTTCGGCAGGTGCATAGGCTGGTTTTTAAAAAACAGACGCATGAGTGCTGCCAGCATTGCTTCAGAGGTTGCAGAATCGGGGGTCAGCCTGTCAATACGCAAACCATACTCACTGCAACAAGTTTGTTTACATGGCCGTCGTCCCAGAAGGAAGCTTCTTCTGAAGCTGGCTTACAGAAAGCCCACAAACAGTTTGCAGATGACAACCTGTCCAAGGGCATAAATTACTGGAACCATGTTTTGTGGCCTGATGAGAATAAGATAAACTTGATTGGGTCAGATGGTACCCACTATGTGTTGCAATGCCTACGTGAGGAGAACAAAGAAAATTGTCTCTTACAGTACCTACAGTTTTTGTACTGTACAGTAAACTGGTGGTTATATCGTGGTGGTAGCATCATGTTGCCTGTCTGCATGAGTGCTGCTTGTACTGGGAGGCAGTGGTTCATTAAAAGAAACGTCTCGGGTTACTTTGCTGTAACCCTGTTCCCTGAAAAAGCAGGGATAAGATGCAGTGCGAAAGCGCTATGGGAAACGTTTCGTCGTGACCGGTTGTGAAGCACGTGTGTGTCAAACACGTCAAAATTTTTGGCATATATAACCTCGGTCAGGTGACATCATTCGATTAGGTGCACCTGGAGGTTATAAATAGCCATAAACCGGAAACATTCTCAGGTCAATTTCGTCTGAAGGATGTCCAGTCACCCATGCAGTGCGGCATTGGAGCGCAGCATCTCGTTACCGCTTTTTCAGGGAACAGGGTTACAGCAAAGTAACCCGAGACGTTCCCTTTCAAAAGCTACACTCGATGCTGCACGAAAGCGCTATGGGAACGAGAATACCCACCCCGCTGCACTGCAAGTGTCTGGACCCCCAGGGTTGTGTAGTGTGCGCACAGTCCCCTCAAGGAGTCTTAGACATATTTCTGGGATGCTGACTCGGGGACCCGCGAGCCTGGCATCCAACTATGAAGCCTGAAAGATGTCTTGCGGAAAAGGCAGCCTGCCGCATGACATACTTAAAAACCCCTCTCGCCAAAGAGAGGCAAGCTTCCTGGTCGAATGCGCGCACAGGAGACAGCTGTGCCCGTATTGCGGTCGGATTCCGCATGACACTTAACATCATACCTCGTGGTTAGACCGCATGTTACCACCTCTAACAACAACTAACACACTGGCTCATCACTAGAGGAGCACTCTGAAGTGATAGTTTTTATCTCCGTGGAAGCGAGAGAGAAAGTTCTTCCCCCCTTCACAAGAAGTGCTGAAACGCGCTTGAGAAGTGGAAGGTAAAAGGCTCATGATCCGGCGAGAGAGCGAGAGAAAAGGAAAATTCTGTCTCATGCGCTTCTGCCAGATATGCACTCAAAAAATGCGAGGGACTTTAATGGGGAGAAATTGCGATACTTACTTGATCCCTCAAGCCCGAGATAGCGTGCTCTTCTTCCAAACACTGAAAACAGAAAGCGAGGAAATCGCCCTCAGCGAGATATTCTTCTACACGGAGGGATGGACTCGTGTCTAACTCTGCCATCTTTCTGGTGAGTAACAAGACACTTTCTATTTTCGCTTTCTTTTTTAAAAAAGTGTTTGCATACATGCACACTCACAAACGGATCCTGAACATAAAAAGATCTGAGGATGTTTCCGGTTTATGCCTATTTATAGCACGTGGCATGTTTGACACACACGTGCTTCACAACCGGTCACAACGAAACGTGCTTTCACGCAGCATCGAGTGTAGCTTTTGAAAGGGAACATGGATTCCAGCATGTACTGTGACATTCTGAAGCAGAACATGATGGCCTTCCTTAAAAACTGGGCCAGTTTCCCAACATGATAATGACCCCAAACACACCGCCAAGATGACAACTGCCTTACTGAGAAAGCTGAAGACGGAGGTGATAAAGTGACCAACTAGACCTGAACCCTACTGAGCACCTGTGGGGCATCCTCAAGCGGAAGGTGGTGAAGCACCATGTGTGTTACATCCAGCAGCTTTATGATATCATTATGGAGGAGTGGAAGAGGGAAGAGGATGCCACAAATTTGTATGGTCCTACAGAATAAGCTGACAAACGCATGAACATGATGAACATGAAACACTTTTGTGGCCAGCTATTTTAACAATAATGAAAGCTTTACTATATAATACAGTAAGGTAAAGAACACATCAAAAATATATATACATAGGAATATATATATATATATATATATATATATATATATATATATATATATATATATATATTCCTATTATCAAATTGGCATCAAAGGCATCAAAAGTAATTTTTTTATGTAGAAAGCATGAAAATTGTAAATAGTTTAGAGCCTTAATTAAGGTGTACCTTCTGGTTCAGCAGAGCCTGCACTACATGATTTGCCACCTGCAAATAAATAAATAAATAGTTAAATAAATATGTAGATACAAGAGAGACAATGTTACTTTTTGGTTTAGACATTTCCTGTGTTTTCATTGTAGGTTTTCTTCAGCTCCAGGCACACCCTGACTCCACCCCTTACACCACCCTGGTCTCATTAACCCATCATTATGTGTATGTGACCCTAAGCCATGTTTCTTGTTCACATTTCGTTTTTTTAGACTGAGTTGTTCTCTAAATCAAATGATCGGCATTGTAAGGAAATTTTCTCATGTTTTTTATCGTAAAAAAAATATATTTTAGATCTCACCTCATCTAAACATCGCTCATAGGCCTCTCTCTGACTCTCGTTCGCCAGAGCCAGTGATGTGTTCTCTGTCTGCACAAAAACAAAACATGTTATAGGGCTAGCATTATCTTAACAGATATACACAAAGACACAAACAGAAAGAGAGAGAGAGAGAGAGAGAGAGAGAGAGAGCAGGAGTTCAGTGTGATGCTCACCCAAGCACTAAATAAAGATCTTTGTGCTAAGATGTTTTACGATACTTCGGTCAGGTACAGGATGAGCCAGGTCACATTTTTACTGAATATTTTTCCAAGGTTGTGTGGAACACATTTATCATCACACTTCATTAGATAAAGAGGAAATGGAATTTGAAAAAGTGTTACAGGTGTACTGAAGTGTAAGATGATGCTCAGGGAGTTAAATATTATTCATCTGTTAGGGGAACAAAATTCTTTACATTGATTTGATTGAAACAGAATGATAACAAAACACTTTGCTTTTTTTTTTTTTTTTTTAGATCAGTGGAAAGCACACAGACCAGAAAGTCTCTCTCATTAACTTTATATATTTATATTACATGTAAATACAGGATATGTTTAGGTTAAAAGTTGCCTCTCTGTGTATAAATCCTGCAAAAAATGTACAACTTCTTCTGTCATTACAGTGAGTCTTTGTGGTCTAGTGTTTGGGGCGGAAGCACAAAACATACATTACTTCTCGTAATCAGATTTAAATATATGCAGTTTTCCTCTGTCGAGTGTATTTTCTTTGATTAAGTTATTGTCTTTGCTGATTGGTCCAAAGGAAAAAAAAAAACAATGTAAATCATGCATTTACAACATTACAATTATGTGACACTTTCTCATGAAATTACAGCAACGCAGTATTTGACTAAATAATAAGCCTTTGTACATAAATTCCAACAATTGTTTAAAATTCCAAAAATGTAATAAAAGTTTCTTGTTCATTGTTTTTACATTTTTACTTTATTTAGCTTGACATTAAAGAAATCCAAAAGAAATTTCACAAACAACAACAGAATGAAAGATTACACTCTAACAACACAATTCATTACAGTGACAGTGTGAATCGTTACACTGTAACAAAAGTTAATCATTGCACTGGAACAGAGGGAATCGTTACAGTGTATTAGTGACAATCAGCCACATCTATATATAGCCATCTATAAAGCGGATTTAAGGCTTTGTCCATTGATAAAAGCACAAAATAAATATAATTAAATAGAATTAGATGAATAAAAACTTGATTAATAATAAAGATGTTTAGAACAGTAATGCTGGTGTTGATGCTGCAGCAGGAGCTTGAGGTTAATCTTTACTAAAGGCACTTAAGAGTAAACAGTAAAGATTATTCACTCAGAAATATAATGTCAAACACAATCACACTGAGATTAACTGCAGGCATGATGTTCATCTTAATAAGGCGCGCGCACACAAACACACACACACACACACACACACACACACACACACTAGGGTCAATCAATCTGTTTGTATTTAAGTCATGAATTCAAAAATAAAGGAATGTGTGCGTGTGTAGATAAATTCTGATAAAGAATGATGAAAAGAATGCAGTTGAGTCTATGTGTGTGTGTTTGTTCTAGTATTTCCCAAATCACACACTACTGTACTAAGTAATATGTCAAGAAATAAAGAAAAGATTTTTCGTTTTTTTAGATGAACTTAGTCCATAATCACTGTGTATTAAATTCTCTCAATGAAAAGGCTACACTAGAAGTCAGACTGGGGAAAAAATGACCGCTATCCAGAAATCTGCTTAGAATAAAGTCTGTATTCTAGTGTTAAACAATACCAAAAAACATTTTTTTTTTTTACATTTCTTATTTACATTGGCAAAATCTTGGCTCCCTCTAGCGGGCAATGTAGGACATTAAGTCACTTAATAGAACTCTTGGACTAAAATACTAAATAACTATTTTAATATATCTCGAGGTTATCATTGTAGACACATTTGCATCTAAACCATATCTTTCACTATCTCTTATTAATAATAATAATAATAATAATAATAATAATAATTTTACGGTTTACCTGTGTTTCAATTATTTATGTTGTATTATTGGACTTTTATTTGAATATACTGAAAAGAGCACCAACTTATTACTTCTAATGTATCACCTTTATTCTACAATTATATACCAATGATAAAAATGGACCAGATTGCATGTATGCTGGTAGTAATTAATGCTGGAATAAATGTTGCATAAAAATAAAGTAGAAATGTAATTGGAATATTTCAGAGAGAAACTCCTAACGACATGAGAAGACGATTTAGAGGATTTAATTGTTTTTTTTAGGTGTCAAGTCATGGCGTTAAATCTTGATTTCAAACGACTTGAATTTGAGAATGGACTCCTTTAGGAATGAACTGCCAGCAACACTCGTAGGAGAGAACACAGAAGAGGATTGAGGTAAAAACAATGTATAGATAGCAGTTACAGTGAAGCCTCAGGTTGTGAGTGTCCCGCAGAATGAGCAAAGATTTTTAATAAATTTTTACTTGAAAAACGAACAAATCTTGGTTTACGAGAACCGAGTATAATGTATCACGTATGCGCTTCTTGTTTTGACGCCGAGCGTCACGTGATCACTACTGAGCCAATGGTTTTTATCTTTCTTGCGCTGCGGAATTGTGGGTAATCGTCTCCCCTGCTGGGTCTTAGTGCGCGTCTCTTACTGGTATAATTAACATCCGTGCACACGTGTACTGTTTCACGTGTGTGTCTGTAAAACATATTTTAGTTTGTGTTAACAGCACGTATGTACTGTTTCTTATAATACACGCGTGTGTGCGCGCATGTAAAGCAAAAGAAGCCTGTGCGCACGCATAATTTGACACCGTGCCAGTTTACACACACTCTCTCTCTCTCTCTCACACACACACACACACCTTAAGCGTGTGTGTGTGTGTGTGTTTGTTTATATATGTATATGTTTATATTTGTTAATAAAAATAAATAAATAAAATAAATATTTGCAAGGAAATTGTCAGGAAATAATACTTTAATAGCTTAACTTTTGCTAGATTTCCATCTTCACAGATTGCCTAAGCACTCAGCTAACTAAGGTAACTAATTAGCTAACCAGTTATCGTGATGTTAGAAACCACACAACTAATTATGGATTTAATAACTCTCTATTAATAATCTGAAGGTGAATTAAGTTCAGCGTGCATCATCCCAATTTGTACTACGAATCTCTATCAATTCACAAAGCGTGATGATCTGGTGTTCAGTCTTTCACCAATTAATGACCTGCAAAATCAGAAAATCAGTGATTTATCATCAAGGAGTTTTCTGTGTTCAGCACTGCTTCCTACATCAGGTGAGAATGTATCCTATACTCTAAACTTATATTAATTAACAATACAAATACTGAGGTTTTATAATAGAGCAAAAAATAGAAACATATTCTGTTCACGGTTTACAGAAATCCTTTTGTACCGAGTCTTCACCTCATCATGGGGTTCATTCAGTGATGAAGCTAAGAAAACTGATTTGAGCTGGAATGTGCTCGCTTAGTCACAAGACGTGAACAGAGGTGAGCTCTGCTAACAGAGAATCGCTGATGGGACATGGTAATAAATGGTAAATAGTTTTTTCACAAAAAAATTGTGTGTATAGAATAGGTTGTGTATAGAAGACAGATACAGGGTGGGTGCTTACTACTGTGAAACAATGAGGTTCCGTTCAGACCATTTTAGAAAATAAAGGTGTTTGATTCAGTTGTGATAAAGATAAAATCCTAAACATGATGTCAGATTAGAGGCAAGTATAAATGTGCATGCTATCACTAGTTACTCTCTCACAGAGATGTGTAGAGAGAACACGTCACTGATAATAAACAAGTTTTTATTATATATATATATATATTTTTTTTTACCTCCAGTTCTCGAAGTCTCTCTAAAAGCTCTTTATTGCTCGTCGTCTCATCCTCCTCCTCTTCATCCTCTTCCTCGTCTTCCTCCAAAAGCACATCAGTGTCACCCTCTACTGACACACTCGCCTCATCACACTTTCTCAGCTCTGACATTCCCGACACCTCCACCTGGGTTTTACATACACACACATTTACTGTTTTCCTTGATATCACGGTATTGCATAAATGTGACATGTGTTTTAATTGTATGGTTTATTCATCACTTTCTCTCCTTACTGTGTATTTTTCACAAAACAAATTTTATTTTTGCTCACTTAAACTCTCTCCCATTCACTCGCTCTGCCAGATTAGACTGAGTAAATCCCAGTGATCGAACTCATATTGTAGCATATACTTTGTTTCACTAAAGTTAACATTATATTTTTATTACCCACCTAAAACACATTAATTAATTCTTTTATTTGCCAACCAAAACACAATATTAATTACTACCTAAATTCACAACAAGACTGGAACAAGGTTGTATATAACTTTACTCCAGTCTCTGACTGACTTCCATATTTGTCCCTCTGGGCCATGTTGTTGTATAAGATTATTTATATATTTGTTTTTTTTTGTGTGTGTGTGTGTGTGTGTGTGTGTGTGTGTGTTTGCTTTTTTTATTAAGTGGATGCAGGCAATTTTTCTTATTTACTCTTATTGTTCAAGTAAATAATGGTAAATGAGAATATTCTAAAAATGATAAATCAATGAATTACCCATGCCTCATATAGCATTTTATTTAAATTGTTTATTTAACAATTGAGTATTAATTTAGGTTCCTTAAATAGATATTTGTCTTGCTTTTTTGCCAATCAGAAAAAAAAATCCTCAACTTATCCAAGCCTTGAGTTTTGATTATTGGTGTAATGGTATGTACTGTATACATGCATATGCATATTTAAATCTTTTATTAAAACATTAATGAATGATGTACAAGAGTAGCTATTAAAACTCAGAGCATTTAACCATTTTTTGTTTTGCTGTTTTTTTTTTATTTTATTATTTAACTGTGATCGAATGTGACTGAGCAAAAAATGCAAAAATAGTTTACATAGGCAGAGAAATATCACGGATACTGTACACATGACCACATGTTTTTCTTGGTCTTTTTGGGTTGTTTCTATGACCAAAAAAAAAAAAATTACATGCTCACTTTGAGAGTTTTAAATTTTTGCAACATCATTCCCATAGTGGTAAAATTTACCCTTTAAAAAGTAATGATAAATTTCCTTTAACCTGACGTATTCGAAAACTTAAATACATAGTTTAAACCTCTCAAACACTTACTAGGGTGTTTGCTGCTCACAAACACTAAATGAAAAAATGCAAAGATAAATATGTTTTGATATATCGTGTTGATATAACATCACTCTGTAAGTGAAGGAAGAAACTCGACTTGAGAATAAAATCCTGTGTTGATTTCTCCGGTGTGGTAAAGTTTCATATCATGAAAGATTCATTTCCATTTACACTATGAAGAAAAGAGGTATTATGACAGGCTAATGGAAAGGAACTTTACCAAACTATGCAAAAATACTAACAGTTGTTTGCACTGCTAAAGCTAGATCTGTTATTGTTACTGCATACCGAAGTCCTCCTTTCAGATAAAATAAAATTTTCATTTCATTTGGAAATAAAGCACAGAGAATTTGGAGGAATGGTGGAGCGGCACAGAATTCAAGCTACTTGAAGTTCAATGTGACATATCCACAGTCAGCGACGATTTTGGACACAGTATTGTCCAAAATTCATGGGGCTTCTATAAAATTTACCAGAAGATTTTATAGCACTTCATGCTTCTGTCTATTGACAAGCTTTATGGAGATGCTGATTTCCTTTTCCAGCAGGACTGCCCACAGTGTCAAAACTACCACTAACTAGTTTTCCGACCATGATATTATTGTGCTGGACTATTGTAAAGAGGCCGATGAGCTGAAAGATGCTATCAAAGCAACTTGGTCTTCACTAATGTGTCAGCAGTGCCACAGGCTGATTGCCTCCATATCATGCCACACTGATGCAGTAATTTGTGCTAAACAAGCCCTGACCAAGTACTGAATTAACATTTATTTCTGGATTTTACATTTATTTTTTGATATTGTCATCTACTGGATTATTTTATTTTTATGAACTGTAAGCTACAATACTTAATTAAAAATAGAGTAAATACAGTAAAATACAGTTTTTTTAGGACGTGTAATGTAAAGTATTAATATATAAAGTAATGATTGATAATTAATCATAAAGATTAATAAATTATATAAACAACTCTAAATGTCACACAGTGTAACAGATCCATTAAAGTCCATTAAAAGAGCCAGTGGCCTTCAGTGATGTGCTTTCTGCTGTTAAAAATAAAGTGTCGGAGACTTTCTTTCTCGCCACACTCTCTATTTTAACTGATTTATACGATGACTGACTTTCTGTCATTTCTTTTTATGCTACGCTTCTGTGCTGAAGGCCATATAACATAAGAATAAACATACAGTGGGACAAAAAAGTATTTATTCAGCCGTCAAGTTCTCCCATTTAAAAAGATGAGAGAGGCCTGTGATTTTTATCGTAGGTATACATCAACTATGAGAGACAAAATAAGAAAAAAAAAATCCAGAAAATACAATTGTAGGATTTTTAAAGAATTTATTTGCAAATTATGGTGGAAAATAAGTATTTGGTCAATAACAGAATTTCATCTCAATACTTTGTTATATACCCTTTGTTGGTAATGACAGAGGTCAAACGTTTTCTGTAAGTCTTCACAAGGTTTTCACACAATGTTGCTGGTATTCTGAACCATTCCTACATGAAGATCTCCTCTAGAGCAGTGATGTTTTGGGGCTGTTGCCTGTGGACTTTGGAGTGTGACTGTTTGAGGTTATACTGATAACAAGTTCAAACAGATGCTATTAATACAGGTAACGAGTGGAGGACAGAGGAGCCTCTTAAAGAAGAAGTTACAGGTCTGTAAAAGCCAGAAATTTTGCTTGTTTGTAGGTGACCAAATACTTATTTTACCGAGGAATTTACCAATTAATTCAGTAAAAATCCTACAATGTGATTTTCTGGATTTCGTCTCTCAGACTGTAGTTGAGATATACCTATGATAAAAATTACAGGCCTCTCTCATCTTTTTAACTGGGAGAACATATACAATTGATATACTGTATGACTAAATACTTTTTTTACTGCAATACAGTAATGGTCCAGTCAGTGATTTTATTTGAAGTTTTATGAAACTAGGTTTGAAACTCAGGCCTTATTCACACTATCAATGCAAATCTCTCTTAAATAGAAAACTGAAACCATATCTGTCTGCTGAAGTGCTGCATCATTCATGCAATTCCATAATTGTAGTTTTATTTTCAGCACAGCTTTACAGAATTCTCAGTCACACTATTTTAGCTTATTGTATCTTTGGACTGTTAGTGAATTTTGGCTCTGTTACAGAAATAAATGTCTTAGGTCATTTCCAGTCAATGATATTTTTACCATTAATACATCACTACATCATGTGAGACATAAACTGTAAAATGACCATGGACTTGCCATGTTTCTTTACTGTGAAATGTAAATGGCTTGGCTAAGCATTTATGAGATTTATAAACATCCACACATTGTTAAAAAAGCAGCAGGTTCCAGTTTCAATTTAATTACATTTCATTTTTACATTTTAACAATGGTCGCAAAGCAGCTTTACAAAGTCTAAAGAAAAACTTAATGTAAAAATGTGTATGAATCAAAATTATTAGATTGTAAATTGAGGTAAGTTTCGGGTAAGTACACCAAGGACCTTGTGTTATAAAAATAATTTTTTCTAGTTCAAAATTCTAACAAAATCTCCTGAGTTCTCATTTACACTAGTAAACCTTTCAACACTAATCAGCAAACCTTCCCGGTGGATGGACCAATCGATGGCCGCTTTACAGGACGCATTTGATGGCGTAGACTGGGACATGTTCCGGCACAGCACTGATTACATCGGCGTGTTTACGGAAGTGGTTGTGGGCGTTTTCGTCGGGTGACATGGACTTGTACAAGGCTGCATCATACAATGTTTAAAAAGCATTGAAGGAAGCGAAGCAGCACTACGGGAGGAAATTAGAGTCACAGCTCCAACAGAGTAACTCTAGGAGCCTGTGGCAGGGACTAAGGAACATAACGGACTAGGGCTGCAGCAATGCTGATGCTAGCAATGCTGATGCTAGCAATGCTGATGCTAGTGGTGCCAGCGGCTGCAGACAGGAAGAGAATGCCAGCACTGGAAATGTGTTCATCATCTCTAAGCATGACACGAAGAGAGCCTTCAGGAGAGTAAGCACCAAGAAAACAGCAGGAACAGACGGCATCTCAGGTTGAGTCCCCAGAGCCTGCGCAGACTAGCTTGCACCTGTGTTCACAGGAATATTCAACCTCTCCCGATCCCAGTTGGTAATCCTCACATGCTTTAAAGATTACATTATAGTTCCTGTCCCTAAGAAACCCCTGCCTGCTTCCCTCAATGATTATCCACTTCAGTAGTGATGAACTGCTTTGAGTGGCTGGTCAGAACCTTCATCATCTCTCCACTTCCTGACACACTTGACCCTCTACAGTTTGCTTACTATCCAAACTATTCAACTGATGATGCCATCTTTCATCTCCTTCACACATGTCTAACTCACCTGGACACGAAAAAGGGGAAGTATGTTAAAATGCTCTATGTCAACTACAGTTCAGCATTTAATACTATAATTACACCCTCACCACCAAGCTGAAGCACAAGCTGGAACTCAGCTTATTTCTGTGTCAGGGGATCTCCAATTTCCTGACTGGCAGACCACAGGCAGTAAGGATAGGTGGACATGTCTCAGCCGCCCTCACCCTCAGCACTGGAGACCCCAGGGTTGTGTTCTGTGTTGTTTGTCTGCTTTACTCATTGTACATGTGTGAATGCATGGCCACTACCAACTCCACCACCATCATCAAGTTTTCTGACAACACCGTCGTGGTGGGTCTGATCTCTGACAACAATGAGATGGCCTACCTGGAGGAAATTGAAAATCTGAAGAAACGGTGCTGAAGGAACAATCTCTTTTAAACAACAGCAAGACAAAGGAGTCGATAGTGGACTTCAGTTCAAAGCTGGAAAGGAACTACCAGACCCCCATTATCAACGAGAGTCCAGTGAATAGACTGGACAGCTTCCGATACCTCTGTGTTCACATCACACAGGACCTGTCATGGGCCTGTTACATTAACACCATGTTGAAAAAGGCCCGGCAGCGTCGCTACCAGATGTAGTATGCTAGACTTTAGACTGCTCTCCAGGGTGCTCAGGACTTTTACTCCTGCACCTTCCTGATAGGAAACATCGCAACGTGGTTTGGGAACAGCACCAAGCAGGACAGATGAGCTCTTCAGAGGGTGGTCCAATCAGATGAGTGCATCATCCGCATAGAGCTCCCTGACCTACAATCAATCTACAGCAATCAGTGCTGGACCAAAGCCACCCCAATAATGGACTGTTTTCTCTGTTGTGCTCAGGTAAGCGCTTCCGATCCCTGAAGGCCAATACAGAGAGACTGAGGAGGAGCTTCTTCCTGAAGGCGATATGTTCTCTCAATCAGAACACCACACAGGACTAAACCATTTTTGCACATTGCACATTTATGGACATTTATTTACATTGCACATCTGCACACTCATGCACATTTTTACACACCCTGGACATTTCTATTAAATTTTTGCACATTGCACGTTTATGGACATTGCATCTACATATTCATTTCTTTCCATATTTGCACACTCCCCGGACATTTCTATTTAAATTCTATTTCAATTTCCACAACTAAAGTTTTCTGTATTTTCTATATTTGTAGCTACATTTATAATATAAAGTTTTTATCTTCTATAGCTATATTTTAAGTTTTTCTATATTTTATTTCTTATTTTATTACATAATTTATTTCTTATTGAAAATCTTTCTATTAGGGTCACAGGCAGTCGTATAAGCATTTCACTGTATATCGTACGTGTATAACTGTGTATATGACAAATATATTAGAATTTGGATTTAAATTGGATTTAATTAAACTTCCCAGTGGTACTAGAGAACCCTCTAACAGTACTCAGTGAGCCTCCCAACAAAAATAAGGAAACCTCCCAGAAGCACTCAGTAACCCTCCAAGCAGTAAAGAGGAAATCTCTAAACACTACTTTCCACATACAGTAACCATCTCCACACTTCTAATGGAACTTCTATTATAAAAACTACAGCTGGGGTAGAGCTTTTTGTTACAAAGTCCCAAAGTTATGGAAATCCCTTCCAATTAGTGTTTAAGTCTGGGCTAAAAACCAGTTTATATAGGTCAAGCATTTTTGTAAATAGATTTGCCTTGGGTAAAAGAGCAGATCTGGGGGACACATGAACTGTAATCCTGCTGTCATCCTTCTGCGCTTGGATTCTACTCGTTCTGCTCCACCACATGACATAATAATCCTGCCACGATATGAATCCAGTAGATTTTGACCGCATGAGATCGCCAGTGGACAGTCAAGGCGCTCTTCTCAGAGCTCACCGACAGGGGCTGCTCTGCGCCAAAAAGATCCTCGCTGACGTCACAACCCTGCTCCGACAGCTCCAACTCTCTCCAATGCACAAGGGAAACCTCAACATGCAATGGGAACCATGTCTCCCTGCTTCTCCCACCTATGAAGGAGATCCAGGCACCTGCCGCTCCTTCCTTTACCAGTGCTCACTGATCTAGTGGAGCACTGCACTCTGGGAAATCCATGACCCTTGTTGTTTCAACCTTAAAGACTTCGCTCAAGAGATGAGAAGGGTGCTTGATTGTTCATGTCACGGCAGAAAGGGCTGGACATAGATTGTTGAAGCTCCATCAAGATTCTCACTCGGCTTACGATTTCGCCATTGAGTTTCATACACTTGCTATCTCAAGTTGGTAAAACAATCAGGCATTATGTGACAGGTTCTTTGAGGGCCATTTGGAGGCCCTTCAGGATAAGCTAGTATCCTGAGAGCTCCCCTCCTTGCTCCAAGAGCTCATGGATGTGGCTGGCCAGGTGGATTTGCGTCTCCGCCTTCTGGGTTCGGGATATCATCGCTCACGCCTTTCTCATCAAGAGCAGGTGAACAGGAGAGACCTATGCAGATGGATTGGACCCGCATCTCACTAGAGGAGCGATCCTGCCACTGAGTAGAGGGAGTCTGCTTCTACTGTGAGAAAATTAGAAGAAAATCTTCTTAAAGGGGCCGTGTAAAGATGAGGATTTCTTTAGTTCATTTGGGAGCTCTAGAGTGTGCTACTCCAAGAAGACACCCATACCAACACTGGCTACTTCCCGTCTTCTTCCTCATTCACAGACAATGGACCCACCTGGTGCAAGCACTTATTGACTCAGGTTCAGACCACAATTTTATTAATGCAGCCTCAGCTAAGGCTCTGGGAATCCCAGCACTACCCTTGGAGACCCATCCTAAGGTTCAGGTTCTAGATGGAACTCCACACCCAACTATAACTCACAGAAGTCCTCTCACCGACCTGAGGGTCTTGGGCAACCACTCGGAGCCGATACCTCTTCATAATGGAGGGTTCTCACGCCACAGTCGTCCTGGGTCTGCCCTGGTTAACTTGTCACAGCCCGCAGATTAACTGAGCCACAAATTTGATCTTGGGCTGGAGCCCATCATGTTCCATGACTTGCTTCTGAGCTGCCACCACACCATGCCTACCTGAGCGGAGGAGCCACCAGATCCCACCCACATTTCTTTAGAGTACCAGGATCTCAGGGCCATCTGTTTAGCCAGACTGTTTACCAAACTAGATCTGCGAAACATGTACCCCTCGTCTGCATTCAAGGGGGAGATGATTGGAAGACTGCCAATAACACCCTGACAGGACATTACTAATACCTAGTGGTTCCGTTTGGCCTAATGAATGGTCCAGCAGTCTTCCAAGCTCTCGTTAACAATGTGCTCAGTGACTTCATTAATTCATCTGTCTTTGTTTTCTTGGATGACATGCTAATCTTTTCTTGATACCTAGAGAAACACAGACACCACGTTCCCTTTTAAAGGCTACACTCGATGCTGCGTGAAAACGCTATGGGAACATCTTTCTGTATTGCCAGTTGTGAAGCATGTGTGTATCAAACACATGCTTCACAAAGACACACTCTCGCTTATAGCCTTATTCATCCCGTGTTTTCGTGCCATCATCTTCGATTTATTCAAGTGTTGTTGATGCAAAGGTGTGGTTATATGATGATGTCCCAGTTAGAAGAGACGCTTGGGCTATCTCTTTCCTGGGACATCATCCTCCTTGAAAAGAAGCATACACTCCCCACCAAGCCGTGAAGACTGACATCTTCCCTGGTCGGGAAGAGCTTCAGGCAGCTGATCAGGCTGGTGCTCTACTGCACACCATGGCGGTTTTGCAGGTTTACCAGGCTGACCTGCTGAGAGACCTGAGCACTGGCGGGGCTCTACAACATTGTTCCTGGAATTACGCTGAGCCACAGACCTGTCTCTTTGTGCAACAAAGCAGACGGTCTGTGCTATCGGCTGTTTTTATGGCTGCGATGGTGTTCCGCAGAGTTACCTGTGGCTAAATCTCACAGGAGAATCAAGGATAAGGATCGTGTATTCCTCCTTGATGCCCCATGTCGCCCTCTGGCCTGTTTGGCGACGCTGTTAACGTCGCCTCTAGGTTCGGGGGGGCGAAATCATATGAACAAGCCTCCGGGAAAGTCCTTCCCCGCCATGCTCAAGGGTAGGGGCACGCCACGCTTTGCAATCAGCCTCGAAGTAGTCGGACCTACGTACTGCCTCCTTCACCAAGAAGAAATCCTGAGGTCGTCCAGGACCGTGGGGGTGGCTCCACCCGGGGAGGGGCACGTAGAATTCCTCTCTGGAATGAAGTGTTCTCCCTGGCACCTCCAGGAGGTCGGTGTTCTTGCTCCGCCACCACTGGTGTTTTGGACAACACCGGTCTCCAAGAAATGTAAGTTTTTCGCTTTTTCCCTGCCATGTTCAGGATGCCGAACAGCTAACACCCCCCGTCTAACCGCAAAGACTCTGCCCCTTTCGAAGAAACTGGCAGCATAGAAGCTACTGCCAAGTATATCTCCTTGGGTACTGAGCACTGTGGTGAGAGCTACAGAATCCAGTTCTCACATCGCCTACCTCGTTTCAACGGCGTGGTCTCCACTTCCGTCAAACCAGAAAGGACGCATCTGCTGACTCTGGAATTACAAGACGTTACTGGGAATAGGGCCATAGAACATGTTTTCTTGGTTTCCAAGAGAAACGGGGGGCTGCATTTTGAATCTTCGCGGGCTGAACCGCTCTCCAAAATAAGACAGGTTCAAAATGTTGACTGTCAAAGTGATTGCTCTCAATCCAACCAAGGGATTGGTTGTGACAATCAATCTGAAGGACTCATATATTTCACAAGGAAATGTTGCCACAACACAGAAAGTTCCTGAGGTTCGCTTTCGGGGGGGAAGCTTACCAGTATCAGGTCCTTCCATTTGGTCTAGCTAACCCGCACATTAGACGACTAGCTATGCAGGCTCAGTCTCAGGAGCTAGCACTTCGACCTCGGGATGTCGTCCTGGCTCATCTCCGTTCCTGGGTTGAGACTCAACGCCATAAAGCGTTCTCATTCCTGCTCAAAACACAACATTTTGGGTTAGGTTGGATAGGCTTCACCTACTATCTTCAGTACGCACTCTTTAGATTTACGACCACCAGAAAAGCCAGTGACGTAAGTCATAGCAGCCTTTTTTCATCACATTGGTGAGAGATGCTAATGCCCTAGCCTACGAGGCGTGTGGTCTCACTTCGCCTCGAGGAATCAGGGCTCATCTGACCAGGGGGATTGCCTCATCTGTTGCGCTGGCAAGAGGGTTTCCCCTGCAGCAAGTGTGTCATGCAGCAGGTTGGTCCTCTCCGCACACATTTATGAGATTCTATGATCTAGATGTTCATGCTACTCCGGGCTCACAGGTCCTCGAGTCAGCCTCCCAGAGATAGTCTCCTCGGCCTTTGTGCGCACATGCTTTACAACCTTGGGGTCCAGACACACCAGTGCGGCGTTGGTATTTTCGTTCCCATAGCGTTTTCACGCAGCATCGAGTGTAGCCTTTGAAAGGGAATGTCTCGGGTTACTTCGCTGTAACCCTGTTCCCTGAAAAGGCAGGAATGAGATGCTGCGCTCCAATGCCGCACTGCCTGCGTGACTGGAAGTCCTTTTCAGACAAAATTGATCTAAAGAATGTTTCCGGTTCACTCCTATTTATAACCTGCAGGTGCACTTCATCAGATGACGTCACCTGACCGAGGTTATATATGCCAAAATTTGGCGTGTTTGATACACACATGCTTCACAACCGGCAACACAGAAAGATGTTCCCATAGCGTTTCCACGCAGCATCTCGTTCCCGCCTTTTCAGGGAACAGGGTTACAGCAAAGTAACCCGAGACGTTTGCCAAGTACTACAGAGGCTCCTGGGGAAAAACCTATTTGTCAAGACAGAGAAGTGCGAGTTTCACACTGCATCGACCATGTTCCTTAGGTTCATTATTGGTCCTACAGGCATCGTGATGAAGCCTGCCAACTGCCTGACACCCACCTCATGGCAACAGCTTCAAAGGTTTTTGGGGTTCACAAATTTCTATCATTACCCCATCTGGGAATACAACATCATCTAACACTGGTTACAGGAGACAGAGGTCCTTTTTCTGGTCTAGACTGACCACAAGAACCTGGAATACCTCCAGAGCGCCAAGAGCCTCAAATCTTGCCAGACTCGGTGGTCACTTTTCTTCACCAGGTTCAACTTCATCTTATTACCAGGGATCAAAATATTCCAAACCAGATGCTCTCTCCAGACAGTTCTGGCCCACTCACGACTCCACCATCAATAACACCATTGTTTCCCCCTCCTGCCTTCTTATGGTGGCCAAACTTGACATAAAGACTAAAGTCCAGCAAGCCCTGTCTCATGAACCATGGCCTAGTGATATTGCTCCTAACAGTCTCTTTGTTTCCCACCCTCTATGCCCTTAGGTCCTGAAATGGGCACACAGCTCCAAACTGTCCTGCCACCCTGGCGCAGCTTGAACCCTGGCTCAAGTCCAGCAGGGTTTTTGGTAGCCTACGATAAAGAAGGATGTCTCCGGCTTTGTGGTGGCATGCGACTTCTGTATAAGGAACAAACATGTCAACATGGCCCCAACAGGCCTTCTTAGACTCCTGCCTATCCCGCAGCACTCTTGTTTTGACATGATTCTGGCCTTCGTGACTGAATTACCCATGTTCAATGGCAGGTCATTATGACTGTGGTGGTCCAACTCTCTAAAGCGGCACACTTCATTCCCCTGCCAAAACTCATGATAGTTCATCAAACTCATGATAGTTCACCTGTTCAAGCTCCATGGCCTTTTCAAAGACTCTGACCGCAGGCCACAGTTCACCTTGCAGTTTTGGATGGCGTTTTGCAAAAGTTATTGGAGTCACCCTCAGTCTGTCTTCAGGGTTCCACTCCCAGTCCAACAGTCAGGCTGAGAAGAAGAATCAGTCCCTCGAGGTGGCCCTAGCCTCCCGGAATGTCACCTCATGGAGCAAATTTCTGCCCTGGGTGGAGTACGCCAATAACTCCCGAGTTTCTTCATCTACCAGTTTGTCTCCCTTCCAGTGCCACCTTTGTTCCCATCTCAGGAGGAGGAGGTCAGCATCCCATCTGACCAAGCTTTCATTGTCATTGCAGAAAAACCTGGATACAAGCTGGAAAGACGGTATTCCGATCAGCAGAGGTTACAAGGGACAACTGATCGCAGGCCCTCCCAGGCCCTATGTACAGAGTGGGGCAGAATGTCATGATCGCCACCCAAGATCGCCGATCACTGATTACATGATCGCCGTCTCTTGTATACTCTCTCCCTGTTACATTGGACCTTTTACCATTACTAAGATTGTCAACCTCTGCGCCGTCAAGCTCTTGCTCCCCTCAACTATGCGGCAGATTAATCCCACGTGTCATGTGTCCCAGTTACGCTGTCTCGCCTCATGCCCATCCATTTGTCCTGGAAGTTAATATCTGACTTTCATAAACCCTTCCCTGGGGGTCCCCGCCCCAACACCTAAAGGCGTTCATAAGGGAGGGGTACTGTCATGATTCATGCCCTGTCTGCCCCCTTTTTCCCACGCTGTCACTTTTCATTTAAACACACGCTGCTTACTGGCTGGATTATTGTCTGTATTTTTGCCTCAATTCTCTCGTGTTTTCTTTTTTTATGCTCTCATGTTGCGTAGTCCACTTTGTTTCTTTGTTTTTCATCTCACGATTTGACATGAAGTAAACATGTTTGTAAAATTAAGAACAAAATCCACTGCAAATACACATACATAGCAGTAATGCAAGTACCAATAATAATCGTTGTGATGTTTCACATGATAAATATCAGAATATTAAACAGTGTTGGAGTATTAAAGTGATGGACTGTTTATATGTTACTCACCTCTGGTTTCTACTTTTCACAGTGCAAAAGATCCAAATTTAAGGCGATTTTGCAGCGCTGCCTCCAAATTTTGTCTAAATCACACACACACACACACACACACACACACACACACACACACACACACACACACACAAAGAAAACATGAATCTTTTTACTTCACTTTTGCATGGGACAAAAATAAATACATTCTGTTTTTTTCATTGTTCTGTAAGTTTTTTTATCACTTTGATCTCTTCAATATTATTTTAAAATGTCTAACCCAAGTCTTAATGTTTGCTCAACATGTGCAAAAAAATTTTATGTTTATAAGATTGCAGCATGATTGTGGAGTTTATAACATCATGAAAACTGATGAGCAGAGTTTGTAATTATTAAACACACACACTTTAGCAAGTGTAGTGAAAAAGAATGTATCCAGAATATAAATATACCACAGACAAGCAGACAGGAAGCACTTAGAAATATAACAAAGAAGATCAGAGACAGACGTGTGTGTGTGTGTGTGTGTGTCTTGGTAATGGGGGTCAGGGGTAGCTCAGTGGTTAAGGCATTGGACCACGGTTCAGAAGATCCCAGGTTCAAACCCCACAACCACCAAGTTGCCACTGTTGGGCCCTTGAGCAAGGCCCTTAACCCTCAACTGCTCAGATGTATAATGAGATAAAAAATGTAAGTCGCTCTGGATAAGAGCGTCTGCTAAATGTAATGTGCGGGACTTTCATATTTTCATTAATTTAAGGCTCTAAACATAATTAAATCTCTAAACAGATTTCAACTATAAATATTTAATTATTAAATGCACTTTAATGACCTGATGCAGATCTGCTGCTCTTATTGGCTAATAATTTTTGCAAATCCAAATGTATATAAATTAGCTTACATTCCTATAGGAGAGGAGGAGTATGGTAAAGAGGTATGAGACAATTTAAAAGTTACATGAAAGTTTAATTGACAGACATGTATAGGTATAAATTTATAGATAGAACAAATAAATAAGGTTAAATTGCAAGCCTAATGTTCATACACAGGCAGAAATCAGAAAATATTATTCTGACTAGTGAATTATTGCTTATGATTTTATATAAAGTTGTTCATTGAACTTCTCTGACCTGTACAAGTTTCACATTACTGAAGTGATACCACATTTTTGCTTTAGCCCTCAGTGGGTTGCTATTTATGCTATCAACCCTCAGGGATATTTTTTTTAAATCCAAGTGCATAATGTTTGCAAACAGTGCTAGGAGGCATTCATCAGGTTGAGAAGGCTGTTTATTGGTATGAACTTTTACAGCATTCATGGATGTCTTAAAAATGTACAGTATGCATACAGTACTGTGGAAACGTCTTAGCCAGGTGTGATGAAATTCTGAAAGTGAGAAGACTTAAAAAAATAAATAAATGTTACATGTTACAGGACGCACTCGATGACGCAATCTGGGACATGTTTTGAAATAGCTCAAATGACATCAGCGTGTTTACAGAAGTGGTTGTGGGATTCATCGGGATACTAGCAGAGGATACCGTGCAGAAAACCCGCACAAGGCTGCGTCATATAACGTGCGAAAAGTAGTGAAGGAGGCGAAGCAGCGCTACGGAAGGAAACTATAGTCACAACTCCAACAGTGTGACCCTAGGAGCCTGTGTCAGGGACTAAGAACAATAACGGACTACAAAGCACCAACATCCGGTATGACGAACGCGGGCATGTCTCTGGCTGACGAGCTGAACACCTTTTTTGCTTGCTTCAGCTAATCTCTGCGTTAGATACCTCGGTGTCCACATCACGCAGCACCTGACATGGTCCTGTCACATCAACAGGCCCGGCAGCATCTCTTCCACCTTAGACGCTTGAGAGTCTTCAGACTGCCCTCCAGGGTGCTCAGGAATTTCTATCTCTGGACCATAGAGAACATCCTGACGGGAAACATCACAACCTGGTTCAGGAACAGCACCATGCAGGACAGACGAGCTCTACAGAGGGTGGTGCGATCAGCTGAGCTCCCTGACCTGCACTCGATCTACAGCAAGCAAGTTGGACCAAGGCCAGGAAGATCGTGAAGGACCTTAGCCACCCCAGCAAAGGACTGTTCTCTCTGTTGAAGTCAGGAAAGCGATTACGCTCCCTGAAGACCAATACAGAGAGACTGAGGAGGAGCTTCTTCCCGCAGGTGATATGGTCTCTCAATCAGTACACCACACAATACTGATTCATTTTGCACATCCACACATTTGTTTCTTGCACTCACTCTGGACATTCCAGACATTCACTGACACTAGTGGCCACTGCACACCTGCACATTCGTAGAGATTAGTTACCTACTCTAACTCAAATCACTTTAAATATGTCACTTTCAGGCAGATTTGCACACCCCATGGACATTCTGTTTCCCTGATGCACAAAGTCACTTTAAATATGTGAATCATGATACTTTTAGGTATATTTGCACACCCCCTGGACATTTTCAACATTTTCATATTCAACTTCATTCCTACACAAAAAATTCCATAAAATCTATATTTCTATATTGTACAGCTGTTTTTCTTTTCTTATTATTCTATATTTTTTTCATATATTTTTCTTAGATTGTATATTTGGTACTGTACAGTTATTTTATTCTTAAATAAATTTACCTTCTATTTCCTTTTTCATATTTATTTCCTATCGCAGTTTGCAAGTGTTCCACAAGACAAGCAAAGATTTGTAATTTTGATATTTTGATTTTACGAGTACCGAGTACCATGTAGCACGCATGCGCTTCTTGTTTTGACGCCGAGCGTCACGTGATCACAACTGAGCCAACGGTTTTTCTCTCTCTTGCACTGCGGAATTGGGGGTAATCGTCTCCCCTGCTGGGTCTCTAGTGCTCGTCTCTTACTGGTATAATCAACATCGGTGCACGCGTGTACTGTTTACTTTAACACTGTGACAACGTGTGTGTAAAACATATTTTGTTTCCCATAACACATGTGTGCGCGTGTAAAGCAAAAGAAAGTCTCATTAAAGGTTAAAAATCCATTTTCTTCCTCTCTGTCATTAAGCATGTGCGCGCTCATTTGACACCGTGCCGGTTCACACTCTTTCTCTTTCTTTCTCTCTCTCTCTCGCCTTTACTGTGTGTGTGTGTTATGTGTGTGTGCGTTATGTGTGTGTGTTTCTCTCTCTTGCGCTGCAGGGTGTGTGCGTTATGTGTGTGCGCACGCATAATTTGACACTGTGCCGGTTCACACTCTCTCTTTCTCACACCTTTACTGCGTGTGTATGTCACACAAAGACACTAAAGGCGAGAGAGAGTGTTTGATCCAGCACAGTGTCAAATTACGCGCGCGCACATAACGAACACACTACGCAGCGTAAGAGAGAGAAACACACACACACAGCGCCTACACGTATAAACAGAAACATTTATCTTTCGGGATTTATTTTTACTTTGTTTTTAAGGTAAAGTGCAAGTTAATTTGTTTTATTTTTACTTCATATTTTTGTTAATAATTTTTCTGTATTTATTTTTTAGGGCTGTGAAACGAATAATTAGAGTTTCCATTATTTCCTATAGAAAAATTTGCTTGGGTATACAAGTTCACTTCTGGAACAAATTATGCTTATAATCCAAGGTCCCATTGTATTAGTCTTTTATTTTAAGGTAACGAGCAGTCGTCTAAGCATTTCACTGCATATCGTACTGTGTATGACTGTTACAAATAAAATTTGAATTTAAATTTAGTTTACTTTAAAAATGTATGTCCCCCAACACTGATGATTAACCCATTATGCCAAGCAGGTTCTAATGATCATCAGTTTTATAGGGTGTTTGAAATACAGTCATTAACAGCTGTGTAGGAAGCTTAAAACTGGGTGAGGAGCAGCAAAACTCTGCTACTAAGGTGAGGTAGTGGACGACGGTTTCTTGTCAAGGGTCATAATACAACATAAAAACATTTAACAACATAAATTTATTAAAAAGATAACAATAGTTTGTGCAAATTAACAAGTAATACATATTGTGCAAAAGAGCATTTACAGGTTGGTGTGTACAATTGGTTGATTGTTGTGCTCTCCCAAGTACTCACTCAGGCAACAGAAATCAAAGCAGACTGGGGTATTAGGATGTGCTGTTCAAGCTATTCTGAAGAAGCACAAAGAAATGGACAATGTTAAAGACTGCAGATGCAGTGGTCGGACAAGAAAACCTAATGCAGCATACGAAAGACACATCGCCAAAAGACATATTGCCAAAAGTATGTACAAACTTCATGTGGCCTTTAGATTAAAATGGTGCATAGGGAGCTTTATGGAATGGGTTTCCACGCCTTACATCACCAAGCATCGGATACTGTGGTGTAAAGCACATCGCTACTGAACTGACAGCAGTGGAGACATGTTCTTTGGAATTACAAATTACTGATCAATCCTGGAAGAATGGTCAAAATTCCCATAAACACACTCCTAAACCTTGTGAAAAGCCTTCCCACAAGAGTTAAAGCTGTTATAGCTGCAAAGGGTGGGCCAACATCATAATAAACCTTGTAGATTAAGAATTGGTTGTTGGCCAAAAGCTAAATCTCCGATATGGAAACAAGGCAAAGCGACTCAACTATGCACAAAAACATAGGAAAAATGATGAAAAAAGGTGCAGAAAAATGGCAGCAGGCCCTCTGAACATGCAGCATGTGTTTTTGCTGAAGGGGTGGAGAGCGGTACATTAATTACTGTTAGCAGTGCCATCAGCAAAGAGCTGGAGGAAACCAGTGTAACTCAGGAACTTTCATTTACTGTCCGGAGACATCTGGCCAGAAGTGGCCAAAAGCTTAATCTCCGACATGAGGCATGATGTTATGCTCAAGGAGAGCAGTACAATAATTAGTAACAATAATTAGTGTTAGCATGGTGGAGGTTTCTTGCAAGTTTGCGGCTGCATTTCTGCAAATGGAGTTGGAGATGTGGTCAGAAATAATGATGTCCTCAATGCTGAGAAATACAGGCAGATACTTATCTATCATACAATATTATCAAAGATGTATCTGATTAGTTTCAAATTTATTCTGCAGCAGGACAATGACCAAAATACACAACCAATATCAATATGAACTACAGTATCACACAGAAGAACAAGGAGTCGTGAAAGTGATGGCACGGTCCCACAGAGCCCTAAGCTCAACATCATCAAGTCTGTCTAGAATTGCATAAGGAGAATGATCTAAAGCTGCCTATATCAACAAAAGTCTGTAGTCAGTTCTCGAAGGTGTTTGGAGGAGAACCTACTTGCCAGGTTCTTTTGAAAACTTTAAAAAAGTGTTCCTAGAGGAACTGATGGCAATTCTGGTTTTGTAGGTAGGCAAAGCATGGTCAGACCAGGTAATGATTTGAATGAATGGATGGATGGACAAACAGAGACAGACAGACAGACAGACAGACAGACAGATAGATAGATATGAATTTTATTTGAATTAATAGCGCTAGTTCTCCCAGCACTAGTTAAAACTACATGAATTAACTCGGACAATTACGTGTGCCATTACATCTGATGTTTCTCATCTACCCAAACTTTTATGAATGGTATGTAAATTATAACTATCGAAAGTAAACTGCCACTTCCTGAGATTTCTCCTTTGACATAAGAGAAAATAACTTTATGTATTGACCCTTTGACAGATTTATAATTTGTCCAATATGAAAATGTAAAATATTTATAAAAGTATTCTGATTTCATCAGATCTTTCCCAAACTAAAGATATTGTAATATGATTAATAAAAAAAATGTAATAAAAGCTTGCACATGTTGACATTTACTCTTTAAGGTTTCATTGAAAAAAACACTGACATTTAAATTTTTTTGTGATTTTTGACTAAAACAAAATGTCATGTCCCATGTGTTTTCTCTTTGATCTTGTTTGATCTGTTTATTTAATGCCTTTTACTAACAGCCATGAGGAACGCAGTGTGTGAGGATGAGAATAAAACCTGCAGTGTGTTTACTGTAATGTACAGACATGGTTTAATCAATATCACACATTCAGCCACGGTCGCTTCCTGGAAACTTGGATTGATTTTGTTTCTTTTATTGGTTTTTTATTGAGAAAGAGCAATCGATCAGTTGAATGCATTAGCCTGTTGGTGTTTACCTGTGACCAGGTTTATTTATGCAGGGAAATTTTTCAGAAAGATGTGATGACACCACTGACGTATCTGTGCTGAGTTTATAGAGTGGACTCTGTTTTGTTTAACCTTGTAATGTAGTTTGTGAGGTCAATATGAAGTGTGAAGTTCAGAAGTGTAAGATGGGGTCGGCACACTCTGTTTGATCATGTTAATTTGTAACGTTGTACTGAAAAGTTTACATACCTTAAAAAAAATTGTTAAACATTGCCACTTATTTTTAAGATACTATAATGCAATCTAATGCAGTCATTAATTATCACATAGATGTTTAACTCTTTTTTAAAACCTAATGATAACTGAAATCATCCAAACAACCTTGATTAAAAGTTTACATATTGAAATGCCTATTAAAGGGATGTTTCCACACCTTTTACTCATTGTAATTGTAATTGTTTAACGAGAGTTTCTCAGCTCATGAGGTGATGCAGTGACTTGACTGAATACTGCACCATGGGAAAGACAAAATAACTGCCAATTGACCAGCATAATAAAGTAGTTGAAATCAGGAAAAAGATACAAAAAGATATCTTATCAAAATGCCAGTCAGTACTGTTCAAGCTCTGATAAAAAGGTGGAAAATAAAACATTCTGTTGATACTAACCCAGTCAGGTAGCCCAAGAAAGATTTCACCCACTACTGCCAAAAGAATTGTTTTTCTGCTAGAAGAATGCAAAGAAAAACCAACAAAAGGTATACAAACTTTTGAAAATGATTTTGGAATAAATGTTCTTTATCAGTTTTTAAATCCACCTAGGTTGTAAGTTCCCCTTGGGTTCCCAGGGTGGCTCTGGACTCTCAGGCGTGATTCTGCAGGGCCTTTGGGGGGCGCTGTGCTGTCTGGTATCAGGACATTGGCAGTGGATAATCAGTGTTATTTACTTCACTGGTGGTTTTAGTGTTAGGGCTGAATGGTGCATATAGTCATTGTAAAAGACAATAAAATAATAGCCTGTAGATAGCTACATTAGCATGAGATATTAGAATATTAACAAAACAATTAACAAAATATCCTAACATAATACATCTCACTTAATTTTTACTCATTTCGAAAAAAAAGGTTTAATAAACCACAAATTTATTGAATTGCATTATTAATTGCATATTTCAGATTTTGTTCCCTTAAATTATAGAACTGTACACTGCCATGAATGCATCTTGTGCTTTTGGTTATGAAGCCCCTCCCCTTTTAAGGTCCACATTGTCTGTAAACAAACTTCAGCAGTTTGTCACAGTAATAACTTAATAAAATGGAAAAAATTTAAACATATAAATAAATAAATGTAAATATAAAGAGCTTCATTAATCTCATGGCCCAAAATGAATAAGCTTAGCAATAATAACCATGAATATGCAAATTTGAACACGCCCCTATTTTGTCATGTCATTGCTAGCCGCTTTGAGTTAGCTAGCTGGATTAGCGTGCAGTTTCAGTGGCTAAAAGTTTACATGTAACGCATAGTCTTCTCTGAATCATTTGCATATCAGCCGTGATTGGTGATACGACACATACGCCTCGCCCCAAAAATGTACACGCATAGTTCTACAGAATGACTGGGAAGGTTTGTGTCTAAAAATGAAATGTGTAAATTTATGTGCTGGATTAACATTAACATACATATTATAATTGAACAGTTTGAAATGTCTACATTCTTTCTTGTACTGTTGATGTGTTTGGTGTCTAAGATTTGTGTTTTATTTCTTATTTTTATTTTGGAGCTGGAGCTAAAAGGCTAATGATGCTAACAAGTAATCGAAGATCATGGCCACCAGTTTGGCATCATATACACGAGACAGTGTTTATATGTGATACAGTTATTCCATACACCCACACACACAGACACACACACACTAGCTAAAACCACTGAATCACATATATCATACATGCACATTAGCTAAAATCACTGGATCACACACACACACACACACACACACACACACACACACACACACACACACACACGTGTCCTTTAGTGTAATACAGCAGAAACGTGTGTCTGGCTGCATGCCTGTGTTCATAAAGACATCACATGATCACTTGGGTTAATATGATACATGCTAATGTGACACACACACACACACACACACACACCACCCATGATGCACACCTCAATAAGCACATCACTTAAACTCTGCACCCTACCTTCTCACTGCGACCAAAATAGATTGCGTCTCTCTCCGTCTCCTATCCCTCCATCATCCTCCTCTCTCTCTCATTTACTCTCATTCCTTCCCAGAATGCCACGCTCTCTCTCTCACTCTCTCCCTCTCACCAGTGAAAAAATTAAACACACACGCTCGCATGTCCATAACCCAGAAATGTGCCGTGCAGCAGCTGCAGTGTGTGCGTGTATGTGTAATTCAGATCAGCAGTGATGAAAGACAGAAAGAAGCATCATCTGCTCATCTGCCATTGTTCCGCGCAAAGCGAGCGAGAGCGAGTGAGAAAGAGAGAGGAAAAGGGGTCAGTCTTTTCACCCCCACTCCTCCTCCTTTCCTTTTCTCCTCTTTTTCCCTCTTCTCTTTCCACCTTGCTGTAGTCTCATCTATTGATTTTTCCCCATTCTTTTCCATTTTCATTTAATAAATACAGTTTAGTTTAGTTTTTTTTTTTGCTTTATTTTTTCTTGCATCTTTCCGCCCCTTATCCCTTGCTGTATCTTCTTCTTTTTCCACTTGCCTGTTTTTGCTGTTTTTGCCTTTTTTATCCCAAACATTGTTTTCTTTATTTTTGCGCTTCACCATAGTCTCATCTTTTCCCTTACCCTCCTTTTATTTTCCATCTCGTTTAATTTACTCTTTTTATTTTATATTCTAGTTATTACATTTTTTCCTATGTCCTTTTTCTTCATTCTCATTCAGTGTTACCTTCTGGTAAAGTCAAGTCACTGAGCAGCTAGTAAAAGTCCTGCACAGGAAACTGCGCTAAAGAGTGTGAGCATAGAACTGGGGAGGTGCAGTTTTAAATGCTTAAGGAAAGAAAATCATCACCATCATCTTCATCATCACCATCACCTTCATCCTTATCATCATAATTACCATCATCATCTCTATCACCATCATTAACATCACGATCACCATCATCATCCTTATCATCCTCATCATCGTCATCATCACCACCACAATCATCAGAAGCAGTATCATAACCATCATCACCATCACCTCTATCACCATCCTTATCATCCACATCACTATAACCATCATCACCATCATCATTTGCCATCATCATAAATGCATCATTTATGCATTTATCATATTCTGTATTTTAATTATGCAGTAACACATTAACACATTTGCCCTGGAGCCCAGACACACACATAGACCCAAGGTGGATTTTACATTGGCTTTTACATTTATTCCGTTACATTTACTTTACTTACAGTACATTAACTTTTTTTGTAAAAAATGAACTTCTATGAGTAGTTTCACTGCACCATACTTTTTACTTTTACTTGAGTAGATTTGTAAAGAAAAAATGCTACTCTTACTCCGGTACATTGGCCAACACTCGACTTTTTACTTTTCACACCAATTATTTTACACATGCGGCAGGTAGATTTAGCGCTCTTTCACCAATCAGATGCAGCAACAATAGTCACTTGACTCCGTTTGACCAATCAGATTAGTGTGTGTTAGCCAGTGTTCTATAAATTCATATTCCCTTTAAATCCGTCCTACATATGCTCACTACGCACGCGCAAACAAAAGTTTCCACATCTTTCTACAATTTTGGTGTCTTCACTATCTCCCCAAACAGACACACACTTCAGCATATATTTTATATCAAATTCAAATCAAATTCAAATTTTATTTGTCACATACACAGTCATACACAGTACGAAATGTAGTGAAATGCTTACACGACTGCCAGTGACCTTAAAAAGAGAATGTATCTACATGTAGAGAGAGAATGTATCTACATATCTAATATGTAATTATTATAATTTCTAAAAAAAAAAAAAAAATTAGACAAAAACAATTCTCCACAGACGAGAATTTGGCACGTTTTTGTACCCCGATAAATGAAACCAAGCTTCATCAGTAAAAAAAGGTTTCATTACACATATCAATTACATTTTGGTGTATGAAATTATTGAACCACTTACAATACTGGAGTCGATTAACGTAATCTCGAGAGACTGTCACTTTGTATGGTAAAAAAAAATATTTTTTCTAGAGCTGTGTGAGCAGTTCCTAGACTAATGTCTGTTTCCTGCACGAGTTTCCTCAAATGACTTGGGCAGACTTATATTTCTCTATCAGAAATATTGAAAAGTTTATCCTCACACAAACACTAGGTTGACCACTTTTGGATGCACCTGACACAGAACCCGTACTTTGCAAACAAATTAGTAATCTACCAGTTAAACCTTGCACTGGATCGCAATGTAGTATTCTTGTCTCCGGAAATGCTGCTTGAATTGGTTTCAGGTACATTGTAAAATCCCTAAAGTCACAACATCCTAGCATGGCTGTGGTTTCAAACAAATGCACTCAGTTTTACTTTTAGAAAAGAGAAGAGAGCCAAGACTAGAACCCTGTGGCATATACAGTGAAAAGAGGAGAGGGCCAAGAATAGAACCTTGTGGCACCCCACAGGAGAGAGAGGCACAGAAAGACAAAAGATCATGACTGAAAAACTTATTTTGGTTAAGTACGATTGAAGCCAGATGAGGGCTGTGCCCTGGATGCCAACACTTTGTGCCAGAATTGAGATAAGCACCACATGGTCAATGGTATCAAATGGTATGTTAAGTTTGATCGTCAATAAATGAGTATAGACTTTTAGCAGTGCAAACTCTGTGCTATGCTGAGATCTAAGTTCTAAATCCTCTCTAAAAAATTGGAGATGAGAAATAGGTCCAAAATTAGACACAACAGAAGAATCAAAGGTGACAACAGCATGTTTGAAAGCATCTGGGACTCAGCCAAGAGTAAGCAACTATTCGTAATAATAAGAAGACATGGACCCACTATATTAAAAACCTCTTTTAGTAGTTTTGTGGGAACTGTAGATAAGAAACAGTATGTAGGATTAATGTGTTGCAGCACTTTAGTGAGAAGGGATGATATGCTGTGGCGATCCCTGAAAGGAAACAGCCAGACAAAAAGACAAAGAAGAAGAGCACATTAGTGAGAAGGGAGAAAGAGATAGGCTCAAACTACTTAAAGATTGCAGCGTGCCTAGGAACAATTTCCAGCTGAGATATTCAGTAATTTGTGGGCATGGCATAGCATGACTCACCGCATAATTTGTGGGGTTGACTTGCCACATAGTCCAGCAAAGGCTTCACAGGTGAGGGGCCTTAACCACTGAGCTACTCCTGGCCCAATAATAACCTAGACAGCACTGAAAGGGGGACAAACCTGTAGATTCTTGGGAGTTATAGGCGTACTCCACCCAGAACAGGAACTTGCTCCAAGAGGCGACATCCTGAAATCCCATGCATCTCAAGGCAACTTCGAGGGACTGGTTCTCCCTCTTGGTTTGACCATTGGGCCGAGAGTGGAACCCCGAAGACAGCCTGGGGGTCTGAGTTTACAAAATGACTTCCAGAACTGCAAGGTAAACTGTGGACCATGGTTGTAGACAATGTCTTTGGGGAGCTCATAGAATTTGAAGACATGGAGGATCAGGAGTTCTGTGGTTTCTTTGGCAGACAGGAGTTTTTGCAGAGAAAGGGCAGCTTTGGAGAACTGATCCACCACAGGCATGATGCAGGTGTAGCCGTTGGAGGTGGGTAATCCTGTGACAAACTCCAGAGCAATGTCAGAACATGGGCGGTATGGGATTGGTAAAGGTCTGTAAGAAAAGCTGTCCTTGGGCTTATGGCCTAGTACCCTCAGAAAGTGCATAGCCGCCATTTTAGCTTGTCATGTTCTGAGTGATGGGGTTTCTGTAGAATCGTTTATTTGCTCGTTTATTTGTGGAGCTAAATAGTTGAAGCCGCCCACTAGAGTGACTTACCTTACCTCTCGGGACTTAGCGATTCTGCTCGAAGGTTTAATTGACACCCCTTTCAAACCACTAGAGTCAGCGCCTATCGGCTACTGACCCTTAAGTTGTTTTTTTTTATGGTTACTTCTTTGGAGAGATGCTATTGCCCAAGCCTATGAGGCGTGGGGTCACACTTCGCCTCTAGGAATCAGGGCTCATACGACCAGGGGGATTGCCTCATCTATTGCGCTGGCAAGAGGAGTCCCCTTGCAGCAAGTGTGTGATGCGGCATTTTCATGCAGCATTGAGTGTAGCTTTTGAAAGGGAACGTCTCGGGTTACTCTGCTGTAACCCTGTTCCCTGAAAAAGCGGGAATGAGATGCTGCGCTCCAATGCCGCACTGCTTGCGTGACTGCACGTCCTTTCAGACAGAATTGATCTAAGGAATGTTTCCGGTTCACTCCTATTTATAACTTGCAGGTGCACTTCATCAGATAATGTCACCTGACTGAGGTTATATAAGCCAAAAATTTGACGTGTTTGACACATGCTTCACAACCGGCAACACAAAAGGATGTTCCCATAGCTTTTTGACGCAGCATCTCGCCGTATCAAGGAACAGGGTTACAGCAAAGTAACCCGAGACGTTATGACACAGTCAAATGTCCTTTTAAAGACTATGAGCTGACAACCAATGTCCTTAGAACTTTTAGTGGTCACATATCTCGTAAGCAGAGATTTTTAAGATTTTAGCTCTTAAGTTACATTGTGAACCGATAGTTTGGAAAGCAATAAAGCAACAGGGTCAGGAGATCCTATGCAGAATCCGCAGTCAAATGTTGGATTTGAAATGGATTCCACTATTCCTGAGATTCCTTCTGAACACAAAACAAACTTGTATTCAGAGCCTGCAGAGTATAAAGATCAAGAGCACAAACTTGCATTATTCATCCTTTATTTGCAGACAATTGTGCATGTTTCTAAAAGTGTAACTTAGGTGATATGAAGTTGGATATGTGACATTGTTTTGTTGTCCCACAGTCCAAAGACCTGCAGATTAGGCTATTGGTGTTGCCATATTGCCCGTAGTGTGTTAGTGTGTAAGTGTGTACAGTATGTGTGTGCCCTGTGATTGATTGGCACCATGTCCAGGGTGTACTTCACCTTGAGCCCTCCTGGGATTGGCCTCCCCCCACCCCATGACCCTAAATACAGGATAAAGTGGTATAGATATACAATGGTGTGAAAAACTATTTGCCCCCTTCCTGATTTCTTATTCTTTTGCATGTTTGTCACACAAAATGTTTCTGATCATCAAACACATTTAACTATTAGTCAAAGATAACACAAGTAAACACAAAATGCAGTGTTTAAATGATGGTTATTATTATTTAGGGAGAAAAAAAATCCAAACCTACATGGCCCTGTGTGAAAAAGTAAGTGCCCCCTGAACCTAATAACTGGTTGGGCCACCCTTAGCAGCAATAACTGCAATCAAGCGTTTGCGATAACTTGCAACGAGTCTTTTACAGCGCTCGGGAGGAATTTTGGCCCACTCATCTTTGCAGAATTGTTGTAATTCAGCTTTATTTGAGGGTTTTCTAGCATGAACCGCCTTTTTAAGGTCATTCCACAACATCTCAATAGGATTCAGGTCAGGATTTTGACTAGGCCACTCCAAAGTCTTCATTTTGTTTTTCTTTAGCCATTCAGAGGTGGATTTGCTGGTGTGTTTTGGGTCATTGTCCTGCTGCAGCACCCAAGATCGCTTCAGCTTGAGTTAATGAACAGATGGCCGGACATTCTCCTTCAGGATTTTTTGGTAGACAGTAGAATTCATGGTTCCATCTATCACAGCAAGCCTTCCAGGTCCTGAAGCAGCAAAACAACCCCAGACCATCACACTACCACCACCATATTTTACTGTTGGTATGATGTTCTTTTTCTGAAATGCTGTGTTACATTTACGCCAGATGTAACGGGACACGCACCTCCCACAAAAGGTCAACTTTTGTCTCGTCGGTCCACACGATATTTTCCCAAAAGTCTTGGCAATCATTGGGATGTTTTTTAGCAAAATTAGGATGAGCCTTAATGTTCTTTTTGCTTAAAAGTGGTTTGCGCCTTGGAAATCTGCCATGCAGGCCGTTTTTGCCCAGTCTCTTTCTTATGGTGGAGTCGTGAACACTGACCTTAATTGAGGCAAGTGAGGCCTGCAGTTCTTTAGATGTTGTCCTGGAATCTTTTGTCGCCTCTCAGACGAGTTGTCTCTGCGCTCTTGGGGTAATTTTGGTCGGCCGGCCACTCCTGGGAAGGTTCACCACTGTTCCATGTTTTTGCCATTTGTGGATAATGGCTCTCACTGTGGTTCGCTGGAGTCCCAAAGCTTTAGAAATGGCTTTATAACCATTACCAGACTGATAGATCTCAATTACTTTTGTTCTCATTTGTTCCTGAATTTCTTTGGATCTTGGCATGATGTCTAGCTTTTGAGGTGCTTTTGCTCTACTTCTCTGTGTCAGGTAGCTCCTATTTAAGTGATTTCTTGATTGAAACAGGTGTGGGAGTAATCAGGCCTGGGGGTGACTACAGAAATTGAACTCAGGTGTGATAAACCACAGTTAAGTTATTTTTTAACAAGGGGGGCAATCACTTTTTCACACAGGGCCATGTAGATTTGGAGTTTTTTTTTCTCCCTTAATAACGTAAACCTTTATTTAAAAACTGCATTTTGTGTTCAATTATGTTATCTTTGACTAATAGTCAACGGGTTTTGATGAGCAGAAACATTTAAGTGTGACAAACATGCAAAAGAATAAGAAATCAGGAAGGGGGCAAATAGTTTTTCACACCACTGTAAGTGGTATAGATATGAGTGGTATAGGTATGAGTGAGTAAGTGAGTTTAGTGAATGTACTTTAGTAACTATACTGCAACAACGGCCCCAGTGAGGAAAAAAAGTTAAAAAGGCTGTAGCAGTGCAGAAGGCAAATCTGTTTAATGTTCCATTATTTCTTATGGGGAAATTCACCTTGATATATGAGTGCTTTGGATTATAAGCATGCTCCCGGAACGTATTATGCTGTATTTATTTAAAGATTAATTAACTTGTGTAGTTTTAATTCTTACTGTTAACTGTGTGTGCGTGTGTATGTTTAAAGGTAAACCTATGTGCACGACCTGCATATGTGATTTTAAATGATCTCAAACAATGTAAATATGATTGGATATGATTAGAACATAGCTGTGGATTTTGCTGCCAACTAGGTAATCACATCAGCTCTGATAGGCTATATAACAGCACAGTTGCAAGTATGGCTTTATTTACGGTTGGGACATCTAGGCTGTTTTATTAGCTGTCTGTTCTATAGCTAAATTAGAACAAGCTTCAAAACATCACTACCATTACTTTCCAATGAAGTTATGCGGACTCATGTTTAGAAAGATGTTTAACTCTTTGTGGTCTAACAGAATACTCTTACTCACTCATTGTCTGTACTGCTTTATCCTGGATTCAGTGTAACGGGGGGCCCGGAGCTTATACCAAGAGGCTTAGGGCACGAGGCAGGGCACACTCTGGACAGGGTGCCAATCCATCTCAGGTAACACGCATATACACTTACTCACACACTTTGGGCAATTTGGAAACGCCAGTTAGCCTACCTTGCAGGTCTTTGGACTGTGGAAGGAAACCGGAGTACCAGGAGGAAACCTACCAACCATGGGGAGACCATGTAAACTTAATGCAAGACGACAGTGCTAACCACTACACCACCGTTCCGCCTTCCAACAGAATTTAATCAATAAAAAACATATTTTGATCCTCTGTTTATGCTGCTTTTTACCGCAGAACATTAAGCAGCAAAGTCTAAACCATTGTTAAAGATAATGTTGCCACCATCCATTTAAATCCAAATGTAAGGTGACTGTCTGTAGTTCTAGTAGTGCTGGATAATGTGCCAGACTTCCCTAACACATGTTTGTTGGAATTCTTGTTTATTGCTGCAGCATTTTAAGTTTGTTTTTCTGGCACTTTAGGAACAATTTTGTTACTCCAGCACTTTAAAATTATTATAAAATTAAAGAATTAAGATTTCTGCCTCATTTTTTTGCGTCTGTTTTATTAATTTTATTCCAAAGCCCCCCGAAGATCCTGTAGTAAAAGAAAATAAACAAACCGAGTGTGCAGATTAATAAATCATGCACGCAAATTAATAAATAATTCGTGCGGAATAATCTGAGCATGCTGAATAATAAAACTGAGCGCGCAGATTAATAAACCTTGCGCACAATATAATAAAACCGTGTGCACGGAATAATAAACCGAGAATGCTGATTGGTTTACCTGTCTGGATTCAAAGTTATGACCTGTTGGACATGAATGGAGAGGAAGGAGCTCATACAGCCAGCACAACAACTTTAAGGTAAGTAACCAACTTTTAACTTAATATGTAAACATTTAACTTAATTTTGAAGGCTTGTGAATAAGTTTGTTACACACATTCATGGCACATTTTTAAACGAGCTTTCACATTAAAGCAAAGTGTTGTTCTAGACCATGGCATAATCTAGCGCGGAATGCAGGTTATCATTGAAATTTAATGATAGATTAATAACATTATGCTGCCCCCGAACACACACACGCACATACACACACACACACACGCACACACACACACAATTATATCTTGCAATCTCATTTTCCATAAGGCTAGTGGCTATTGTTTACTTCTACTGGTCCCGGACCTGTTGGTTTGAAGTTGAATGTTGGATATTCACACGCCGGCTTCTAGATTTCAATTTGTGGCAGACTTCTGTTAGCGAATGAATATTATAATATTAATATTTATAATATGAATATTATCCGTTTTTCAGTCGGACAGTAATTTACAGATGGCACTAATCTGACTTGCATCCACCTGTAACGAAAAAGGTCTCTTAAAACAAGGGGCAGCAAGAACAGCAGAGGAACACAACAAAGATTTAACATTGTCAAAAGCCAGTGCACAATCGGACGACCAAACAAATCTTAACTTGGCCTTTAACAAATCATTAAGTGGTGCGACCACTGAAGAGAAATTACGGCGGAAGGAACGATAATAACCTACTAATCCTAAAAAACACATGAGCTCCTTTATTCTGGTAGGAACAGGATAGTCTGAACTTTGACACTTACTGGTCAGGACTCACTGCACACCCTTCAAGGCCTGAAACCACACGGTTCATCAGCCGTTGAAATGTGGCAGATGCATTTTTTAACTCAAAGCTTATAACTTTGTACGAATAAAGGCCTGGTGGGATAACAAAGGAAGAAATTTCCTGAGCTCTTTGACGTAAAGGCACCTGCCAATAACCTTTAAGCAGGTCCAGCTTAGTTACAAATTTGGCCGAACCAACCTGATCAACGCAATCATCCACTCGCAGAAGTGGGAAGCAATCAGGTTTTGTCACGCTGTTAAGTTTACGAAAATCTGTGCAAGACCTTACTGATCTGTCAGACTTTGCTACCAACAAGCACGGAGATGCCCAGTCTGAACTAGAAGAAATCGCTATATCATTTTTCAACATGTATTTAATTTAGACCTCCATAAGCTGCCGTTTCTCTGGTGACACTTTATAATAACGCTGTTTAATAGGAAAAGCGTTACCAACATCAATGTAGTGTCCAGTACTTTCTTGCACAACCTTACGTGCCGCCAGTAGTAACCAGGGCAAACTCTCCCCCAATCTTCATCCAACTGTACACAATAAGCCCGAAGGAAAGACTTCAAAGTCTGATGAAATTTCTCCAACATTTCTTGACTTTGTGGATGATATGAACTAGCAAGATTATACGTAATCCTTAGTTGTTTTAAACCGTTAGAAAAGATGTGATGTAAGGTTTGTATCCTGATCACTCCGAATTCCTAAGAATGATCTTAGGAATGCCAAAAATTTACATAAACTGTGACAAAGCTCTTACAATTGAACCGGATGTAATTGTGCGCAAAGGGTAAGGCAGAAGGAAAGCACATAAAAGTAAGCAAATATTTACTCCCCGATTTTAAAGGTGGAAGTGGGCCCATACAGTCCACAATAATACAGTATGTTCAAAGGGTTCACAATTAGCTGGAATCGAGTTTAACGGAACTGGTTTTAAGTTTTGATTTGGCTTACTACTGACTTGACAAGTATGACACTTTTTAATGTAAGCTGAACTACAGTATCATGCTTCGGTCATGGCCAAAAAAAATAATGCAGAACCCAATCAAGGGTTTTCCTTGTTTGGGCAACTTTCAAGACATGAGAACGATACTTAATGGGAACAACGACTTGAATTAGAGGATCACCAACAAAATCCTCACCATGAGGACTCCACTTCCTCAACAAAAGGTTCGTCCTGAATAAAGTATGCTTTAGACACAGGTACGTCCATATCAGAAAGAGAAAGAGCAAAGAGATCAGCCAGTGAAGAAGCTGAATTTTTTTTTTTAATTCTTCTGTGGAGAAAGGAAAAGACAAATCAGACAAGTCAGGTACAGAAAGAGAAACAATTTCCTTTGACACGCTTTAAGTTCCATCTGTCAGTTGTCGCTGAGCATTTTTAGACATAGCATGAGTTCCAAGAGCCACAGAATTTCTCTTTGTAACTTTCTGACTAACCTCCCCTTCAGTCAAAACCACAGGAGATAAAGGTGCATTAGGCCAAAGTTATCAGCTAAGGACGCGACCTCTTCCGGAGACTGAACTTTGTGTTCTTTAAAGGTCCTACACATCATATTTTTCATTAAATGTTAATATGATCTTTAGGGTCCTAATGAAAAGTTTGTATTATACGTTAATTAAAAATTCTAAAGGATTGTGTAAAAAAAACACTACTTTTACCTGGTAAAAACTAGGTCTGTTCTCAGCAACCTGTTTCAGTACATGCTAATTTAAATGCTCATGACCTCTGCTGAGCCCCCCCCCCCCCCAGTTCTGTGGGGCGTGACACGTGGGGTATAGCCACGGAAGTGTAGTCCAGTGCGGGCAATGCTTTGTGGGTAATGCAGTCCAAACTGGAAAACGCTGTAATATAGAGCCTGAGCCTTCTTCTTCAGTCGTTTTTGATTTGATTTAAGTACGGAACCTACGCGGAAGTTTGTAATATCGCCTGACAACGCAGAAATTAAAAGAATGGACATGCATCGACTCGATTTGTCTCTCATCACTGCATGGGCATAAATTAACGGGCTGCGCTGCCGCGAGCAACAACAACAAAAAGCGGAGAAACTTACCGAGAGAGATACGGACGCGATGTCTTTACTGATGTGTTTACATGACTTCTTAATCTTCGACAGACATCGTTATAAACCATCTAACGTTACAAAGGTAAGCATAATATAGTTTTCCGACTACATACACAGTTTGCAACTAGACAGTCACCTCAATGCATTGTTTATTATAAACGGGCGATTAGGGATTATATAGAGACGGATGTACATAGAGAAGAAGCCATAACCATGTTCTATTAGAGTATAAGTTAACTTACACTCCGCATTCATCGTGATTATTAGAAAAGGCGATCTGCAAAGAGTCATAGTAAAATAAATCACACTCACTGAGCCTGGTGAAGATGAAGCAGGAACACGAAGCGTTAGTACAGATCCATTTTTAGGAGCAGCTTCCTAGTAAAACCTGCTTTATATTGACCCGCGTTTATAAAGCAGTCTGGTGAAAAATGATTATCGCAAACATGAACGCATTTAGGTAAATTTAGGGGTCTTTGCTAAAACACCAGTGTCAATCAACTTGTGTAGGAGTGGCCTCTGTCGGTTTGGCGTCACATCGACAGGCATTTGTGATTGGCCTGATTTCAGAAGGGGCATGTTATTGTAATAAACGAAAAGAAAACCACTGGGCGGCTCTTTATCATCGTAGAGTGGTTGTGTACGCACTCTCCTAACACACAGTTCAGTCCAAACAGCTTAAAATAGTGCATGTAGGCCTGTATGACCCCTTTAAACATACATCTCAAATTGCTCAGAGACAGAGGTTTTAAACTGTTCAATTATGATTAACTTACACCAACGTGTAACATCTCGTCTTAAATCCCGCATAAACTTCAAATGTGTTTGACATGAAATCATTTTACATGATCTAAATCGTTGCCGATATGTTTCAGGCATACACTTTCAACACTGCCGACTTAACAGTATCATAATCTTTGGACTCTTCCGTAGTCAAAGCATAAAAAGCTAATTGAGCCTTGGCAAGTAAAACACACTGCAACAACAAACACAATGTGTTTTAGACCAACCTTGTATTTCAGCGACACGTTCAAAAAGAGTAAAAAATACATCTGGATCATGTTCATTGAATTTAGGGACTATCAATTTTACATTCCTGTAACAATTTAAGTTTTAGGTACTCCAGCTCCATCTTTGCTTTCTCTAACTCGAGTTTACCTTGTTCAGATTGTTGTTTTGTTTTCTTATAATCTATTTGCAATAATAATAACTCCTTTTGTTGATCAAAAGTTAAAATACTCTGTGAAGCAGATACGCTTTGTGCCTGCACATCTTGAGTTTGCTCTATTTCAGGTAATAAAATTCCTTTTCTCATTAATTTATTTTCTAACTCAATCCTAATAGTACTTGTTTTAAATCTCTTATCATTAATTTCAATTTCATAAAACTCTGCGATTCTTAATAGTTGTTCTTTTGTGCATTTATTTAACAATGCACATAAAGGCGATTTAACAAACTTTTCAACATTAGCCATACATATATCACAAAATGCAGGCAACTACATATGCAAAAAACACTCAGAATTTTCCCCTTATCTACCCAATACCCAATCTATCTAACTTACTAGTCCCTGGTCTTCATGTAGTTACCGGCGGGGGGAAATTTAGGCACATAAACCCAATGGGTAAAACTGCAAATGGTTATCAGCGACAGTTCACAACTCCATGGAAGTGCTCCCGAGACAACCGCTATTACCCGCTTTCACCACAGCATTACCAAAACAACAAAAACGATAGGTCTCAAAAGAAACAAGTCGCTAAACCTAACCGGGAAAAATGCAGAGTAAAATAAACAAATTTGCACAAGAGCGACTTACCCATCGGTGACTCCAAACGGCGACCAAACAGCATCAATCACTTTCAGGTGTTCCCGCACACGACTAAATTGCAACGTAATGTCAAATTATTTAAATAATGTTTCCCTCCAAACATTGCGAGCAACTCAATATTTTAAACTGTTCAAACGAATGAATGAAATTCAAAACAAAACAAACGAATATCTCTAATATTTCAATCATTGTCACATTAAAAAAATACATTTTACTATAAAGAGGACGAGCCCCCATTTGTTACACCCCATGGCTCAAAAAGGACGCAACAAAAACGAGGACACGCGAGAAAGTCCAAATAATACACAAAATTTATTAACATAATAAAACTATACAGAAACAAAACAATGTGCATTGAAATAGAATGGGCTGTAGGAGTGTTGGTTTAAAGTAAACGGAAACCAAACAAAATCAAATCCCACATGCAGCTCCCGCTGGCCAGTTGTAATGCTGCATTTTAAAAGGCCAAACAGGAACCCAGCAACAGGTGTCCTTGACCAAACCCATTCAAAACCAATTAATCTGGAGTCGGGGCAATTCAATCCAAAGACAACACACATACACATGGGTCGTCACAGCGTGTAAAACATATTTTATTTTGTTTTAACTAAAACCTAATTTATTTATATTGTATTTTGTTTTGTATGCGTGCGTGTACAGCACGCGTATAAAGCAAAAGCAAGTCTCATTAGAATAGTTAAAGAGCTCTTTGTGTCTGTGTGCGTGCACGTCATTGGACACCGTGCCCCCCAAACCCAAAACATGACTGCATGGAAAATAAAAACATGACAGCAGCTACTAAAAGGGTCATGGTAATGTGACATACCTTACATTACTGATCTTCTGTTCTGCCCCTCATGCCCTAACTCCGCTGTCTCTACCTGCCTCACACCACCTGCTCTGTGCTGCTTGCTCCGTGCACTTCACAGCGACACAAAGGAATGTGCTCCTAAGCTGCAACCCATGAACACGCGCCATTCATGCTGGGCTCCACCAGAACCATATTGCTTTTACCAAACATAACTACACTAAGACAGCAGTGTTTTGAGCTGAACACAAGTGTGCTTAATAAAGACTGTTCATGATTGTAACCTCTGGTTCTTATGTGTTCCTTCCATTGTGGAAAAAAAATATTGATCTATAATTGAAGTTACCAAATACCCAGAAGGCCTTCGTTCAAGAGGCCTTAATCCTCGCGGCACTTGTTCAAAGAGATGCCTGCACGACAAATTGAGGAAGTGAGAAAAACATGCAGGCAGAAGGCAAGAGTTAGGTAATAGAGCAATAAGATAAGAAAACTAACATCAGGAAACATAATAACCTGTAATCTGTAATAATAATACTAATAATATTCACTACGTTTACGCTTAAGATGATTAACGATGGTTGGGTAATGTAAATTAAGATAATTTGCAAAGTGTGACCCAAGAACAACCCGTACACACAGAGTGCAAGAAATTAAGGAACTTTATTGGAATGGAAAATACAGAAAGTGCAGGCAGTGATCCAAAATATAAAAATAAACTTTCGGTTCTGCTTTAATTGGGAGAAAGTGCAAAAAAGCCAGACTTCTGCTCTGAAAAACAGATAAACAACATAAATCAGATTTATCAAATTGTTAAAAAAAATATAAGAAGTATATCAGGTAAATTGTTAAAGTAAATCACTGATCTTCAGCTGTATCATCATCATCCTCGCCCATCAGAGCGCGAATCAGACGCAAACTGTGACGATTTGGGTAAGGGAAGGTGTAGCCACCTGCTCCCAGAAGGTATCTTAGACGAGAAGGTGCGCTGCCTGCGAACTAGAACAATAAAAAAATCTGAACAAATGCACTCTGCACATATTAAAAGAAATATAACAAAACAAAGCATACTGCAACATGCACAACTAAAAAATGTATTATTACTTTACCAAGCAGTAACCAAATTGAACTAATATTGTAATATACACAATAATAATCTATATATATGTATACATGTAATCACGTAATCTTGATTTTAGTAGTGTAGGTTCAAAACTAGCAAATAATCATGCAATAATCAGATTAATGTGATTGTCTTAAACTAACCTTATATTCCCACATAATATGGGAATAGTAAGTAAACAAAAAATAAATATTAACAAACATGATCAATTAATTGAATTAATCTGATTAAAGTAATTTCAATACTTTAATCAGATTTAAGATGATTAAATTCACCTCAATGCTTATCTTAGTTAAAATATAAGGGCAAAATCATTAAAATAATCTGTTAAATTAATTAGTTATAAGCATAATCTAAATGAATAACCAGAACATATGTTAAAGTACTAATAGACAAATAATTTCTATAAATGTCTCTAAAATATCTTAAATCTCTAAAATATATGTAATGGACAGTTAAAAACAAATAAGACAAAATATACTGTGATGGGAATAATAAAAATATTTAAATATAATTATTTAAATAGAACACTTACACATCTCGATGAGGAAAATTCAGAAAAATTGATTGCGGCTTCAACAAAACCCCAAGTCACCAGCGGTGGTCAATGGTCTGGTCAAGAAAAAGGAACAAACCAAATTTTCTCCAAAAAAGGGAAAGCATAAGACTTCTTAGGCCCAGACTTAAATAAATATGAGGTGGAAAAAAGAAAAAAAGAGATTACGCAATTGGGAGGCACTACATCAATCTAACCTAAGCAAAATTGGCTTACATCTCATAAATATTAAGTGATTTCTTGACTTAAGGAGGAGCAAACAATGATGTAAGTGTTAAATGAAGGTATATAAACCATGTAAAATTAGGGAAGTTAGAAGAGGTGAGAGATAGACAGCTTCGCAGTTTGTCGGTTTGTCTTTTGTCTGGCTGGCCCAGTGCTGTCCATTTACTTTTGGCTGCAATAAACTCTTTTGCTATTTCAGTGCTTGAGTAGATTTTGAGGAGCTTTATTGATTTTGTTTTGGAAAATTGGCATAGTACACAGCAAATTTGCCATGACACCGTGTGTCAGACTTGTTACACCGTTCAAGAAAACCCTACAATCCTGCACTTATGTTTAGACCTGCCTAACTCACAACCCTCTGGATTTATCCCTTATCCAGAAGTACTTTATCTTGTTACACACCCGAACAGTTCAGGATTTGCCTTTTATCACCTTTAATTATACTTAAAGGTTTATATATAAACTTACCCTCATAGTTATAATGGTATGTTAATGTCTCGTCAAATTTTTAACTCCTAAATTTAATAAACTTAATACAATCTAATAAACAATCAGCTGCTCATTTTTTCCTTAGAAAAGTTAATACGCCATTGACTGACACACTGACACACCGGTGTTACAGCCAGAAAGAGACATTCAAGCACTGGGGCATGTACACTCTAGGTGGAGATTGTGTGTACACTGTGGTGTGTGTGTGTGTGTGTGTGTGTGTGTGTAGTTCCATAGGCTCCCTACTAGTGATGGGAAGTTTAAATGAACAGATCTTTTTTTGAGTCATTTAGTTAACTTCGTTCTTTTGATAAGAAATTAAATAAAATGTTGCATTTTCAATAAAAAGACCCCACATACACAGATTTGGCTATAGATCCAGTAATGAAAATATTACAGTGACTTTAATATTGTGGTAAAGTCATATTAAACACTGTTTATTACTTGAGTCAGGTACAAGTGTGTAGAGTGTCATTTAATTCAAATTCAAATTTTTTATGATTTTTTTTCTCTTGTGAATGTATAATTTTCCCCTTGTGGTCTATGATTTTTTTTCTTTCTATGTGTATGACGTTTCCCTTGTGAGTGTGTTTTCTGTGTAAGTGTTTTTTAAACACTTGCATGATATTCTAATTTTTTTTAGATAAACTGTATTTCAAATGTCACACTCATTGTTTACATGTGTATTTTAATTATTTGCCAATTTATGATACTCTTATTCTTGAACATTCCATTTACAGTACATAGATATAAGTTGCTACTATAGTAAATAGTTGGTGGTAAAGTTTGACCTTAAGGGGCTTACACTCCTTCTGGAAGGTGTAGATGATCATCTTCTGGACAACTTGTTAGGTCAGCTGTCTTCCCCATGATTGCAGTGAAATATTCTAATATTTTGACATACTAGATTTTTGATTTTCATGGAGGTGTAAGCAGTAATCATTTAAATGAAAAAAAAGTTTTACTTTTTAAATAACAAAAATACATTTTTGGAAATGCAATATAATTAAATGTATGCAGAGGTGTTTGTTTTACAGTTAAGGGAGTCCTTTGCTGTAAAATGTTTAAGAACCTCTGTTTTAACTGCTGAACATATGGGATTAATGTATTCATAAATATTATGGAATATGTTGTTCGAACTGAAACAGAGATGTCACTAATATCTCCAAGGCAGCATGCTTTAGTTAGCAAAAAAACATTAATGATGCTAAAATCACATACTGTATACGGGTTATTGACGGATAAGACTTTTTAATAGGCCAATTTTAAAATACCAAAAATATGGGTATGTTTGGCCATTTTCTAAACATTTGGAATGTAGTGTACACATGCCTTTATAAAGAAAAGTAAAAAAAATTGTCATTTTAGTGTTTTTACACTTAGGTTAATAAAACATAGCCTTAAAAAAAAGTCATCTGGGGCGACCGTAATATATCTCAGAATTCACATTTTTATGTATCATTAGGACTAGTTGAACTCATATCAGTAAATAGATAAACTGATGAAGAAAGATAAACTTTAGTGCCCGTTCATTTTATGAAAACTATTATTTCACAAGTTTATTCTATAATATCAGAGTCTCCTTCATTATCCAGTTAAAATAAATGTTTATCCCTAAAAAAGGAATGGAAAATGGCTGAACTTGAATGGCTGAATAATTATGCTTAAACAATAAACTCTATGTATATAATTGATGTATAGAATATAAAAACTACAAATATAGGACATATATCTATCATTTAAAACATTTAGCAGTGGTCGCCCCACATGATACTCGGTCGCCCCATATGATGTTTTCAAGTTTACTCAAGTATAACAGGCTAACGGTTAGCCTCAGAAACCAAACTAGCTTCTTCTAGTGACAAAGCACTATCAAATTTATCATCAAAATATAGATTTGTGGAAAAAAATTATAATTCACAGTTTTGGGGTGGTCGCCCCACATGATGACCAAACGTGACTACGACATTACAGCCGTTAAAAAACAGCTTTTTCTTACTATATGAGAGAGACTGATTTACTATACAGTTGTTTCCAAGGGGTCTTCACTTGTGTCTGGCTGATGCAGTATCCCATCCTTGAGATGTTTTTTAAAATAAAGGTCCCAAAATTGTGGTTTGTTGATGGTCACCCCGGATGATATGGATAGAATCAACATAATTCGGACAACATTCGTTTGTATGTCATGATAGAAATATATAAGCAAATGCTTTATAGTTCTGTCAGAGTTTTCCTAACAAAAGTCAAGGCCGGACGGTCGCCCCATATGATGTTTTGGCACTTCGAATAGCAGAAAAATGATGAAAAACTAAAAAATTTGGAGAAGTTAGAGTGGTTTAGTAGGTGAAGAAGGTATAACAAGTAAATGAGAAATTTGTATGTATTTTTTAGTTTTTTCTGCAAAATAAAATTAACCCGGACAGAAAAAGGGGGCGTCACGTCATTGACCTATATAAGCCTGTACCCTCACACAGAGTGGAGTAAAATCTGATTCTATCCAGTGTCATTTGCAGCAATGCTTTACATGCACTTTAACTGTTTTGCTAAATAATAAGCAAACTAGAAATAAATACTCATCTATAAATTACATTAAAGACTTTTTTTTTTTTTTTTTTTACAAATTAATAAAATACATGTATTGGTTTACAGTTCACTGTGAGAAAGAAAAACACAATCATACATATTATAAGGAGTATAAACATATATTTAATGACTTTATAATAGAATAGATAAAACCTAAACAAAAGCCCCTTTTCTTGACTGTTTCATACATTGTGTAAGCACATAACTAACTACTCAGAAGATCTCTAGCTATGATAAAACCACTACATTATACGGCAGGATACATTTTATGCACTCAGGAGCTCCAATAAACTGCATACAACAATTCATTAATCATCTGTAACATTTACCATAACAGGAGCAGCTCAGGGATATTTAACAATAGTTGATAGGCAACAGTTAATAGTCTGCTATCTTAGCTCTTTTAGTAAGCTAGCGCTTAGCATAATTATATTAACTTGCTTATAGATTTATATTTGGACAGGCATTTTACAGAAACTATGGAGCTAACTGTTTACATCACGTATATGTGTCCAAATACACTATTAAACTAATGTATATTAATGAACAAGCTAGTTTCCCCATGCTAAGCGCTAGCGGTTAGCATAGTGATATTATTATTATTGCTTATAAATCCATATGTGGATGTATATTACAGAGATGCCATGGAGCTGATGGTTTACATCAGTGTTTAATGGTCTAAATGAGATGATATGCCTTTTAATCACTGACATTTACACTCAGCTCGGCATTTCCCCCAAACACTCCAATAGTATTAACACTGCTACAAAGTTATCATTAGTGTCTAAAACAGTAACATCTGATTAATTTTATATATTAAACATTACCTGGTAAGTGTGTGCAGTTAAAAATGTAGTAAATATTATAACGTTATCATGCTATGATTCACTGTACACTCCATGATGTTGTCCTGGAGCTGATATCCGGAAAGGTTCCGTGTTCAGTTGCGTTTTGACCTCACTTCCATAGTCCTTTACACATTAGCTTTAAGCTTGCAAAATACGGGAGAAAGAGTTCTCACATGGGAAAAAAGTAGTTGCTTAAACGGGGAAAAAGCACACATTTACAAGGGGAAAAAAACATACACATATACAGGAAAGATGATTTGCCCTTCTGGGCCACCGTAGAATTTGTACTTTATTATGAATGGAGCTGTGTTTTATTACAAAACCAATAACTGCAAGAGACGAACAGTTTTTCCCCTCACTTTTAATCAAATACAGAAATAATGATGAAAACTCGGTTTCTCACATAAAACAATCAAATAAAATGTTGCATTATTTAGTCACTGTCCTTTTTTAACAAATCTGGAAATCTACATGGAACTCTGATCTTAAAGCACATATCTGAGTAATTTCTCTGTCATTATTTCAGTTTCAGCTTCTGTGACGTCACCTTATTGTTATTGTCGCAGGTGAGATTACTGACTTAGTGTAAAAAAAAAAAAGAAAGGAAAGAAAAGATTGTGATTCATGTGGGAACTGATTCATTCTGTCATTTGAATCATTTAACTATTCTGTGTTACTGTGTTAAGGGAATTTACCAATTCCCTCATTTCTACACGCTGCCTTTGCACTATGTAATATAAGATATATTTTTATAGAACTATTTATGGTTTGAATATGTTATTTTTTATTTATGTTTTAAATAACTAACAATAACCGAATCATTGAAATGACGTGGTCATAACGAAATCAGCGCGCGCTCGTATAATCCTGTCAGAGGAAAAAAGATGCCACCAAGAATGCATCTTTTTTCCCAAGAACGCGGGCGCCGTCACGTGTGGAGCAGGCGGTGAGTTTCAGCGAGAAAAAAATATATTAATAATGAGTGTTTGTGTACACTTTAATACTTTAATTTAAAAAAGACTTTAAATGACTAAAATAGTGTTTGTTTCTTACAAAGATAATGTTTTATAATTACCTCAGCAAGAGCACGAGGCACACACACACTTATTTTTGCTCCCTGGTGGGGACACATGACTACATGCAGCCGGGTGGGGACACATGACTACATGCAGCCGGGTGGGGACACCCTTTCTGAGTGGTCTAGAGACAAGGCAGGAACTGATCCACACTCAGTTTACAGCTGTTATAACAAATATCACTTGTAAACTTGAGGCTGAGCCTTAGAAGACTGACCTGACATTTAACATCCTGCTGGGTACCCCGGCCGGTAGACGGTCCCAGAGGGGACCTGTGACGTCATTAATTAGCGTAAGAAAACATAACGAATCATTGAAATGACTACTCAGAAGAATCGGGTTCACTGCAAAGACTCGTTCGAGAAGAATCACTCGGGGGCGTGGTCATAACGGAATCAGTGCGCGCTCATATAATCCTGTCAGAGAAGAAGATGCCAGTAAAGAAGATGCCGGTGAAGAAGGTGCCGGGAAAGAAGATGATGTCAGGTGTAGAAAAGTGGGTGAGTTTCAGTTTATGTTTTAAATAACTAACAATAACCGAATCATTGAAATGACGACTCAGAAGAATCGGTTCACTGCAAAGACTCGTTCGAGGGTGTGGTCATAACGGAATCAGCGCGTGCTCGTATAATCCTGTCAGAGAAGAAAATGTCACCGAAAAAGCGGCAACGCAAGAAGGCGTCGACGTGGAAACCAACACTTTTGGAGCAGAACGTGAGCTTTATCGGGGAAAAAATTAAATAATAATGAGTGTTTGTGTAGACTTTAATACTTTAATTTGAAAAAGACTTTAAATGACTAAAATAGTGTTTGTTTCTTACAAAGATAATGTTTTATAATTACCTCAGCAAGAGAACAAGGCACACACACACACCTGTTTTTGCTACCTGGTGGGGACACATGACTACATGCAGCCGGGTGGGGACACCCTTTCTGAATGGTCTAATGACAAGGCAGGAACTGATCCACACTCCATTTACAGCTGTTATAACAAATATTATTTGTAAACTTGAGGCCGAGCCTCAGAAGACTGACCTGACATTTAACATCCTGCTGGGTACCCCGGCCGGTAGACGGGCCCAGAGGGGACCTGTGACATCATTAATTAGCGTAAGAAAACATAACGAATCATTGAAATGACGACTCAGAAGAATCGGTTCACTGCAAAGACTCGTTCGAGGGCGTGGTCATAACGGAATCAGCGCGCGCTCGTATAATCCTGTCAGAGAAGAAAATGTCACCGAAAAAGCGGCAACGCAAGAAGGCGTCGACGTGGAAACCAACACTTTTGGAGCAGAACGTGAGCTTTATCGGGAAAAAAATTTAAATAATAACGAGTGTTTGTGTAGACTTTAATACTTTAATTTGAAATTGAAATGACGACTCAGAAAAATCGGTTCACTGCAAAGACTCGTTCGAGAAGAATCACTCGGGGGCGTGGTCATAACGGAATTAGTGCGCGCTCGTATAATCCTGTCAGAGAAGAAGATGTCAGTAAAGAAGATGCCGGTGAAGAAGGTGCCGGGAAAGAAGATGATGTCAGGTGTAGAAAAGTGGGTGAGTTTCAGTTTATGTTTTAAATAACTAACAATAACCGAATCATTGAAATGACGACTCAGAAGAATCGGTTCACTGCAAAGACTCGTTCGAGGGCGTGGTCATAACGGTATCAGCACGTGCTCGTATAATCCTGTCAGAGAAGAAAATGTCACCGAAAAAGCGGCAACGCAAGAAGGCGTCGACGTGGAAACCAACAGTTTTGGAGCAGAACGTGAGCTTTATCGGGGAAAAAATTAAATAATAATGAGTGTTTGTGTAGACTTTAATACTTTAATTTGAAAAAGACCTTAAATGACTAAACTAGTGTTTGTTTCTTACAAAGATAACGTTTTATAATTACCTCAGCAAGAGCACGAGGCACACACACACACACACACTTGTTTTTGCTACCTGGTGGGGACACATGACGACATGCAGCCTCAGAAGACTGACCTGACATTTAATATTCTGCTGTGTGTGTTTAAAATCTTACCAATGAGGACCTGACCTCAAACCTTTTAAATTAACATAATACAGATGCTCCCTGCTACCACTAAGGTTACCAACCATCCCAGACCAATTCTGCCAGTGATGTGACTAATTTTCTTGAGTACAACATATAGCCGTGCAAGAAAACATGCAAGCTATGTGAGATGTAATTAATAAGGTAAGCCATCTTTCACCAATGTTGTAAAATAGAGAGAGCAAGAGAAATAACATTTAAGTAGCATATTCTTCACCTTGGACCTTAATCTTGAACACAAGCACAACTGATCCCTATTTTTCTAACCTAGCCACAACTGATCACATCTGTATAGCAAATACATTCAAATCCAAAATCAATTGTATTCAAATTAATTATTCTTCAAAAAAAAAAAAAGTATTTGACTTAACTTTGTCATTTCAATTAGACAAACATTTTTGCGTTAAAGTGCAGCAGTTGAACTGTAAAAATACTGAACACATTCTGTGTCAAACTATAGTTGGGTTACATGATTTTTTTTTAAATGGTCAAAAACAGAGTTATGGTTTTCAAAGATACTCTTCAGATTAAACTCAATTCTCCTTATGGTAATATTAATGAGGTGTACAAATGCAAAAAAAATTAAGAGAATTGTAGAAATACAAGTGCAAAAACTTCTGTAACAAGAGCAGTGAAACCGTATCTTTTAGCACCTAGTGCTTGACTTTCCTGAACAAGAAAATCTGACCTCAGTCATCAGCTTTTCTTTTCCCATATTCCCTCTTGAACGCTGTGATTCGGTTCTTGATATAGAACTTGACTGATTCCCACGTTCTGTGTTTAACCAATACCGGCGCTGACCTGATGCAGTCTTCACTGCCTTACAAAGATGTTTCCCCTGTGTACTTTGGGAAAACTGGTAACAAAAACATATTCCTCAGTATTATAAACAGAGAAATTCCTATTATTAAGCCAAAAATTCAAACAATTAAGTAAGCAAGTAAGTAGTAAGTTATTTCAAGACTTAACTCTACAAATTAAACTCTTTCTTTGAATTTGAGTCAAACATAGAATAGTTTATACTTCTAATATTAAACTAATACTTTAACCTTCTTTATGCATAAGGTCCTACAAAAAGGGCATTATATACATCAAGGCTTATAGACATATTAATGAGACCGTTAACAACCTCAGCAATACAACTGATACTGCAGACTAAATGTAAACATAAGACAAATGATCAGCACACGCATGTTAGAAACATAAGAAACTTACAAATACGCTGTCATTCCTTTTGAACTCTGACATCACAGGCTCTTGGTAAAACTCTTGGCAATTCTACAATCACTGTATCTGCATCACGGTCTGTGTCCTGAACAAACAAATATAATCAAATATATTTTTTATACAGCAATGTTCCTTCTCTAACTAAGTCTACATGTGGGGACACCCACTTTTTTACCCACTTCAATGATAATACTCATTCTTAACTTGTTGCAAGGAAACTCTCTTAAGTATTGCTGCTTTTGCTTTAGAGGAAAATTAAATATAAAAGGGATAGGATGTAAAACGACATTGAAACATAACTGCTAATCAAGTTGAATTGCAACAAACTAAAAATAAATACATATAAAAAAAAAAAAAAAGTATTGCGATGTACATCTGTGTGATATGTAAAAAATATTTTAATGACTGCGATATCTGACAATATTGTCTATTCAAGCCCCACCTGGGCCAGAGACAACAAGCACCATAAACACAGGAGTTTGGTTGTGCTTTATCTGACAGTAGCCTGTGATTCAATAAGCTCAATTTATTTCAAGGTTTGTTTTTCTTTTTTCATAGACTTTTGGGACTTTTCATAAATTTAGTTTACAAATTAACAAAACTAATGTAATAAAGCTAATGTTTCGTATTAAACATAGACTAAGTAATGTTTTATATTAAAAGAAAAACAAACCTTTAATTAAGTTGAGTTTCCTGGATCACAGGCTACTGTCAGACAAAGAGCAACCAAACTGATGTGTGCTTTACAGTGTGTATGGGCGGGGTCATCTCCAGCAGTAGCGGGAATAAGGGACATTATGAAATAAATACATACCACTGATGTCTTTGTAGACAGTGACTGTTTGGCTGGGAGCTCAGGAACATCTGGAGACACAGAACTGTCTGGATTTGCCTTTGACTCCTCCTGTTTAGGTTAACAGAAATAATCTGTTGTCATAAATTTTTTGGATAACTTAAAATGTTTTTTAATAAATAATAAATGTTTTACCAAGGATCGTTCTTCACACATCTTTTGTAAGTCAAGTATGTCCTGCTTGAGGGGAGATAGGACCTGATCATCCGGGGCCTGGGAGAGCATGATGGGACAAACACTTGATGTTTCTTCTGCCTGAAATAAGAATTTAATGCACAAATGTAGTCATATAAATAATTTAGTTTTACTTTGCAGCTTCACATGCTTTAAGAAGTGTATAGTGGACATGATGTATGATTTCATTTGAATATTTAATTGTCTGTCATAAAACTAAACTACTTTACTTATCAACCAATGTTTCTTATCAATACGACATGAACAACCTAACCGCATTATTATACAGACTAATGTGTGCAATGATTTCAAGTTCCATGCATGAAAAAAAAAGTTAATTAAAAATAAGATCAAATAATGAAATAAAAAATTACCTTCAGTCTAGCTGAGTGTCTCCTGGCACATTCATCATGATGCTTTCTCAGTCTAGTGATGCCACGTTCAAACCTGCTGATCCTTCCCACATGGAAAAAACCTATATAAACATATATGTTTTAATATAGGTTTTGATATAGGTTTTTAATATATGTGACATATATAAAATTGGCCGTTTTCCTATATTATATGTGCATATATGCGTGCATATATGTACCTATATAGACATATATGTGACATATATAAAATTGGCTGTTTTCCTATATTATACAGTGGTGTGAAAAACTATTTGCCCCCTTCCTGATTTTTTATTCTTTTGCATGTTTGTCACACTTAAATGTTTCTGCTCATCAAAAACCGTTAACTATTAGTCAAAGATAACATAATTGAACACAAAATGCAGTTTTTAAATAATGGTTTTTATTATTTAGTGAGAAAAAAAATCCAAACCTACATGGTCCTGTGTGAAAAAGTGATTGCCCCCCTTGTTAAAAAATAACTTAACTGTGGTTTATCACACCTGAGTTCAATTTCTAAAGCTTTGGGACTCCAGCGAACCACAGTGAGAGCCATTATCCACAAATGGCAAAAACATGGAACAGTGGTGAACCTTCCCAGGAGTGGCCGGCCGACCAAAATTACCCCAAGAGCGCAGAGACAACTCATCCGAGAGGCCACAAAAGACCCCAGGACAACATCTAAAGAACTGCAGGCCTCACTTGCCTCAATCAAGGTCAGTGTTCACGACTCCACCATAAGAAAAAGACTGGGCAAAAACGGCCTGCATGGCAGATTTCCAAGGCGCAAACCACTTTTAAGCAAAAAGAAAATTAAGGCTCGTCTCAATTTTGCTAAAAAACATCTCAATGATTGCCAAAACTTTTGGAAAAAATACCTTGTGGACCGACGAGACAAAAGTTGAACTTTTTGGAAGGTGCGTGTCCCGTTACATCTGGCGTAAAAGTAACACAGCATTTCAGAAAAAGAACATCATACCAACAGTAAAATATGGTGGTGGTAGTGTGATGGTCTGGGGTTGTTTTGCTGCTTCAGGACCTGGAAGGCTTGCTGTGATAGATGGAACCATGAATTCTACTGTCTACCAAAAAATCCTAAAGGAGAATGTCCGGCCATCTGTTCGTCAGCTCAAGCTGAAGCGATCTTGGGTGCTGCAGCAGGACAATGACCCAAAACACACCAGCAAATCCACCTCTGAATGGCTGAAGTCCTGACCTGAATCCTATTGAGATGTTGTGGCATGACCTTAAAAAGGCGGTTCATGCTAAAAAACCCTCAAATAAAGCTGAATTACAACAATTCTGCAAAGATGAGTGGGCCAAAATTCCTCCAGAGCGCTGTAAAAGACTTGTTGCAAGTTATCACAAACGCTTGATTGCAGTTATTGCTGCTAAGGGTGGCCCAACCAGTTATTAGGTTCAGGGGGCAATTACTTTTTCACACAGGGCCATGTCGGTTTGGATTTTTTTTCTCCCTAATTAATAAAAACCATCATTTAAAAACTGCATTTTGTGTTTACTTGTGTTATCTTTGACTAATAGTTAAATGTGTTTGATGATCAGAAACATTTTGTGTGACAAACATGCAAAAGAATAAGAAATCAGGAAGGGGGCAAATAGTTTTTCACACCACTGTATGTACATATATGCACATATATAGGTACATATATGTTTACATAGATATTAGTAATGCGTACATATATGTGGACATGTATACGTGCATATAGGTGCATATATGGACACATATATATATATAATATTACCTAGATATTAGTAAAATTATTAAAAAGTAAAATTATTTGCAACACTATATGTCCTACAAAATAGAGGACTACACACCTTACAACGCAATACCCCAGAAATGTGGCTTTAGAAGAGGAAAGGTAGGATTAAGAAGTGAGCAAGCGATGAATTAGTATTATAGGTCCCAAGCAGATACAGTAACAATACTGGGTGCCCTACCTTATGCAGTCTCCATTGATGCCTAATAACCATTGATACAAGTAGGCTATGGTTAAAGTGGTGAACTTATAAAGTCTTAAACATTATGCATTTACTCACCAATAATAGCTACCTTTTTAATTTGGTCAAGGGCGACCAGCTGCTCCCCATCCCCTCTGGTTGGCTTCCCACCTTAAAGTAATATTTCAAAATTATTATGAAAGGGGGGTAAAATAAAGGTGGAGAAAGCAAAAGTTAAAAAAGCGATAGTATGCCCGCACACAAACATAATTTATTCCTCAGAATATGACTGACTTGTTTTTTTTTCAAAGACAGAGAAGATTAGGAACATGTTTTGTACCATTCAGGTTGCTCTTCAGCAAAGTCTCCAAGTCAAAGGTGCCCAGCAGCAGATTCCGCACCATGGCAGTAGCAGAGGTGGCAAGGTGGGCTGCTCTCCACGCTTCTGCCTGGCAAAACACCCCAGAGCCCTTTCAATCTGAAAAATAATTTCACATCACAATATAAATTTATTGGCAACTTTTAGAAACTTTTTCATGTTTCATACTGATGCATATGCTTAGCTTCCTAATAGTTAATAGGATTTTATGTATAAATGCAGATTAATGATAAAGATATGAAACAGTGTTATAAGCTAACCAAAACGGAGCCAAATACATATTAGCAACCATAATCCAAAGCAAAACAAGATGGAATACATTAGAAAACAAGGTGGAATACATTAGAACATTTATAAACATCTGTAAATTCCATAAGGCATTAGCTTAGCCACCGGGAAATATCATGTTTGTGCTACATAAGACAGCATGTTAGCATGATTTACCTAAACTATGTAAATGGAATTGAAAGTGTCACACAAGCTGACAAGAGCTAGCTGAAGTGAGGAAAATATTTACTAATATTAGTTTAATATTATCAGAATAAGAGTTATATAAGACTTAATAACTTACCCAATGTCATAGCATATCCTCTGCTGGATCTATTCTCCACACAGTCTTCTTCTGAGGTAAATGTAAACTCCTCCCACTGTCCAGAACATTCTGAAGAGTTTTTCATGCCGGTGTCCGGGGGCGTGGCCTAGTATGTAAATCACCCGGACTGATTTCCGTGTGAATGGCGTGTGGGCGTGTCCAGCCTCGGGTCATTAGCAAGTAGTGAAGAAATTTCTAATAGTGAAATTTTAATTCTGCTTTAAGACGATTGCATTTTGTATTAAATTTGGTGGATATAACAGTGAATGTGTGGATGTGTATAAGCTGTAATGTGAATCTGGAAGTGACTTGAAATTGGAAAAAAGACTTGATTGACAAAATAAAAAAAAACGACAAACTTTTGTTATACATTTCCTTCTTTTCCACTATTTTCATACAAGAAAGAATTGACCTTGTAAATGTTTCAGGAAAACGTGTAGACATCAGCTTTCCATCTCCTCTCACTTATTTGCCATAGTTTTGTTGGCTTGATCCGGTCTGTGCCAAAGGCAAAATAAAATCATTAACTGTACACACAACATACTGTTTATATAAATACTATGATAATGTGATGTTTCCCCTCTGTTTTGGGTCACTAATATGCCATATAAAACAATTCATGCCCACAGACATTAATGTTACCTCTAAACTCTGTAATTCTGAATATGACACGTGCAGAAAACAAACTGCCCCGCACTGCGCTCTGACGTAACGTTTAGACAGACGGGCTTCAGGTTGAACCCCTTAAATAGACCCATTATAGTCCGGTCAGACTGCAACATTTAAGTAAGGAACGTGTACGTTACTGTCTAAAACTATGACTTTACAGAATAATGAAGTAAATTCGAGGGTAAATGACCACAAACCCATCCGCGTGTTAGTTATAACCCTGGCCATAACCGTTATCATCTAAAACCAGCGCGGCTTATTGTCTGATCAATACCTTAATTAGAAGCAGAACTTCTTCCTGTACGAACCCTGTATATAAACTCAAATTTATCATGATATTCATTTTTCTATGACAAGTCTTACCTTAATGTGTCCATGATGATCCGCTGACACCGAATAACGCGTCGCGGTGGGACCTTATGGATTTTAAAAATGCATAAATACTAAGATAAAATATATTTACATGCAAAGGCATTTAAAAACAAAATAGTAATTTGCATTTCAATTACATCTAAACTGCTCAAAAAAAAATAAAAGGAACGCTTAGTCCCCTCTCATATGTACATGCATGGTTCAAGTCAAACTGGGACAAAGTGTTCCCTTGACTTTTTTAAGCAGGATATTTAAAATACTGCCCAGCTCTGATTATGTTTTATGCACGATGCAAAACAAGGCAATGAGATCTTTTGCAGATATTCTTTTTTTTTTTCAAAAACAAAAAAGTTTGATTTAATTTTTATTCAAATTAGTATTTTTAAATGCTATGCTGGAATAGATTTTAATCAATTTAAACTATGAATTTCATGGACACAAAATGAAATATTGTTTTTATATTTAATAATATTTTGTGTCTTTATGAATCAAAAGGTTTTCTTTTAAATTGTTTTCCCCAGACTTTGAGATCCATTACACTAAAACCATGATAATACATGACTTGATTTTAAAACTGACACGCACACTGCAGAACACCTGTACACAATGACTAGTGAGACTGTACCCTCCTGCTCCTGTAAAAAAGTCTGATACACAAGACTGTGACTCACTATGCTGAAACCAACATTCCCACAGCGATGAAGAACTCTCTTAAAAGCACTTAATGTGAAAATGCTTAGGCTCGGTTTGACAGCCTTGCTTAGCTTAAGCCAGGACTAGGCCTTAGTTAAATTTTTTTAACTTTTACAAGAATGAAGAAAATATTACGGGTATGCATCCCGACACAGAACAATGACACTAACGTATTTTAAGATGTCAGAGCAAGATATTTTCTGTTGAGACAGCTCAAACATGCATTTTAGTCTGGGACTAGTTTAAAAGACATAGCACTGCAACAGCCGAGTCAAAGTCCAGATTTGTGAGAGACTAATAAAAATCATACAGAAAACAATCAGGATTCTTCTTCTTCTTTATCTTTCAGCTGTTCTCTTTCAGGGGTCGCCACAGCGACTCATCTGCCTCCATCTAACCCTATCCTCTGCATCCTCTTCTCTCACACCAACTAACTTCATGTCCTCTCTCACTGCATCCATAAATCTCCTCTTTGGTCTTCCTCTAGACCTCCTGCCTGGCAGTTCCAACCTCAGCATCCTTCTACCGATATATTCACCATCTCTCCTCTGAACATGTCCAAACCACCTCAATCTGGCCTCTCTGACTTTATCTCCAAAACATCTAACGTGGGTTGTCCCTCTGATAAACTCATTCTTGATCCTATCCATCCTCGTCACTCCCAAAGAGAACCTCAACATCTTCAGCTCTGCTACCTCCAACTCTGCCTCCTGTCTTTTCTTCAGTGCCACTGTCTCTAAGCCGTAGAGCTTATCTGAACATAAATTATCCACCTGCAGCAAAAACAAAAATGCCGTCTGTTTCTGTGCGTCGTCATCCTTTTATTGTGTGTACTAGCGCATGTCAGCTGTCGACCTGAATGAAATAAGACTATTTATATAAAGCGCGTTCGTATAAACAGAGTTTAATGAAAAGCACCTCTGTCCAACTGTTAAGCATGGGGGTGGATCAATCATGCTTTGGGGTTGTATTGCAGCCAGTGGCACAGGGAACATTTTACAAGTAGAAGGAAAAATGGATTAAATTAAATTTTAGCAAATTTTGGACACCAAATTGATGCCATCGGTGAAAAAGCTGAAGTTGAAGGGAGGATGGCTTCTACAAATGGATAATGATCTGAAACACACCTCAAAATCAACGGTGGATTACATGAAGAGGCGTAAACTGAAAGTTTTGCCATGGCCTTCACAATCTCCTGACCTTAACATAATTAAAAATCTATGGATAGACCTTAAAAGAGCAGTGCGTAACAGGCAGCCCAGAAATCTCAAACAACTAGAAGACTTTTGTATGGAAGGATGGGTGAAGATACCTCAAACAAGAATTAAAAGACTCTTGGCTGGCTACAAAAAGCATTTACAAGCTATAATACTTTCCAAAGAGGGCAGTACAAGGTATTAACTCTGCAGGGTGCCTAAACTTTTGCAGACACCATTATTTGGTTTTCTGTTATTCGGAAAGTGTAAAAGATGAAAATAAACTCCAACTTTTTTGACATACAGTATTATTAGAATGTCTCATTTGCATATTGCTGGCTTTTGGGGATGTTTCCATCTTTCCTTGGCTTCTTTGTGCACATTAATAAACATTTTTACTTGGGGTGCCCATACTTCCGATCTCCACTCTATATACATTTACCTAAAGGATTATTAGGAACACCAGCTCAGTTTCTCATTAATGCAATTATCTAATCAACCAATCACATGGCAGTTGCTTCAATGCATTTAGGGGTGTGGTCCTGGTCAAGACAATCTCCTGATATCCAAACTGAATGTCAGAATGGGAAAGAAAGGTGATTTAAGCAATTTTGAGCGTGGCATGGTTGTTGGTGCCGGTCTGAGTATTTCACGATCTGCTCAGTTACTGGGATTTTCACGCACAACCATTTCTAGAGCTTTCAAAGAATGGTGTGAAAAGGGAAAAACATCCAGTATGCGGCAGTCCTGTGGGCGAAAATGCCTTCTTGATGCTTGAGGTCGACTGATTCAAGCTGATAGAAGAGCAACTTTGACTGAAATAACCACTCGTTACAACCGAGGTATGCAGCAAAGCATTTGTGAAGCCACAACACACACAACCTTGAGGCGGATGGGCTACAACAGCAGAAGACCCCACCGGGTACCACTCATCTCCACTACAAATAGGAAAAAGAGGCTACAATTTGCACGAGCTCACCAAAATTGGACAGTTGAAGACTGGAAAAATGTTGCCTGGTCTGATGAGTCTTGATTTCTGTTGAGACGTTCAAATGGTAGAGTCAGAATTTGTCGTAAACAGAATGAGAACATGGATCCATCATGCCTTGTTACCACTGTGCAGTAAACTTAACTTTCAGTAAACTTGATGTGTAAATATTTGTATGAACACTAAAAGAGTCAACACCATAAGACATAAACTAAAAATGTTTCCCAATGTGTCCCTGAATGAAGGGAGGCTCAAAATCAAAAGTACCAGTCAGTATCTGGTGTGGCCACCAGCTGCTTGAAGTACTGCAGTGCATCTCCTCCTCATGGACTGCCTATTGCGGACAGTCTGAGCACTGATGGAGGGATTGTGTGTTCCTGGTGTGACTCGGGCAGTTGTTGTGGCCATCCTGTACCTGTCACGCGGGTGTGATATTCGGATGTACCGATCCTGTGCAGGTGTTGTTACACGTGGTCTTTCACTGCGAGGATGATCAGCTGTCCTCACGGTGCGGACATGGTGATTTATCGCCCTAGCCACATCAGCGGTCCTCATGCCTCCCTGCAGCATGCCTAATGCACGTTCACGCAGATGAGCAGGGACCCTGGGCATCTTTCTTTGGGTGTTTTTCACAGTTGGTAGACAAGTCTCTTTAGTGTCCTGCGTTTTTAGAACTGTGACCTTAAATGCCTACTTTCTGTAAGCTGTTAAGGTCTTAACGACCATTCCACAGGTGCATGTTAATTAATTGATTATGGTTAATTAAACATGCATGGAAAACATTGTTTAAACCCTTTACAATGAAGATCTGTAAAGTTATTTGGATTTTTACATTATTGTTGAAATACACAGTCCTGAAAAAGGGACGTTTCTTTTATATATATATATATATATATATATATATATAAATCTTCCCGTCTGCAAAGACCTGAGGCAGGCTGAGAGGGAGCGGAGTCAACACATTGCATTCTGGTGTTGTGGTTGTCCTTGCAGGTGCTCTTAGCTAGAAACAAGCAGGAAAGGGGTAGAATTAGAAAAAAGACAAGAACAAGATAAAATACTGAAGGAATACAGAACTTCAGCCTCTTTCCTCGGCACTTCATGCTCTTTTCTTGTTTTGTGGTGGATCTGCAGAAATAATGCATACCACTGTTTGTAAATAATTTAATTCAATTCAATTTTATTTGTATAGCGCTTTTAACAATTTACATCATCACAAAGCAGCTTTACACAATCAAAAGAATTAAGTTTGTATGAAATGTGAATGTGTATGAATCAAAATTATATGACTGTCCCTGATGAACAAGCCTAGGACGACGACGACAGTGGCAAGGAAAAACTCCCTGAGATGGTAATAGAAAGAAACCTTGAGAGGAACCAGACTCAACAGGGAACCCATCCTCATCTGGGTAAAAACAGATAGCAGGGATTGATGTGCATAATAATATGCGAGACTGAAAGTTCAGTATAAGAGGAGATGTGTAAGATTAAAGTCCATTTTGTTCCTGGAGGCTCAGGTAGACTGTGAGAAATTCCAGTCCTGAACTATTGAGCGACTGAAGTCACAGGTCCTTAGAGAACAGCTGTCTGCTCCAGTCGATGACAGGACCACCTTCATGGAAAAGTGGAACCATCCCCAGTCACCACACGCATCCCAGGCAGACCACACGGGGGCATCCATGTGATGAGATCTCCAACCAGAAGCAGGACTCCAGGATGAGTTAGAGAGGTCCAGCGGGCAGAGAGGGTCTGGATCACTGGCAGCTCAGGAGCGACATGTATAGCTCGACAGAGAGATAGGTAGATGAACAAGGAGAGAGGGAGAGAGAGAGAGGAGAGAGCAGAAAATGAGAGAGCAAAGAGATGGAGAAATAACAGTTAGGTATGGTCACAGTCGAACAATGTATAAGGTGAATGTATATTTAGTGCAGAGTGCAATAATCATGATATGATAAGTGCATGTAAAATACTAAAGGAAGATCACAAAAGGAGAAACACAAAGACAGCTTAGAAAACAGAGGGTTTGTTCCACTGTCAATAACAAATGACTGAAGTGCTGTTCATGGCTTAAAGTCATGATTTATTCCAGACAATACAGTACAGGTGCACACAGTTACCTTGCATACCTCAATCCAGGTATAGTAACTGTATCCCTGGTAGCTTCTGGCTAATGTGTTAGCAAGGTATAAACCTACACAGCTAGTTACAGAACCACAAAATTTACTCCGGCTTAACAGATGATCTGCCCATTCTAAACTCACACTGTACCAGACTTACTTTTTAGCCATTAAATGAGCAAAAAAAAAAGGAAAAAAAGAAAAAGAAAACCAGGAAAAAAGTTTTAAGGAACCATAGAACATTAGAATTTAAAAGCATTAAAACATACTTTTAAAGGGAGATTTTGGAGACTCTTCTGTTGTTCTGTCCTTTTCTTTGTCATCTGTGAATAAATAAAGTTAGAATAAAGGTAGCGGTTAGCAGTAAGCTGTATTAGAATCATTAAATATGTCTAAATTTATTTACTGCTATGCATATATTCTTACCGTCCACTTTAATAGGCACCTGCACACGGCTCATTCATGCAGTCATAAAATCAGCCAATCATGTGGCAGCAGCACAATAGACAATCATACAGATGTTAACGTTTACATTAAACAACAGACTGAATAAAAGACTCTGTGACTTTAACCGTAGCATGGTTGTTGGTACCAGATGTGCTGGTTTGAGTATTTCAGAAACTGCTGATCTCCTGCTGGGATTTTCACACACAACTGTTCCTACAGCTTACACAGAATGGTGCGAAAAACAAAAAGCATTGAGTGAGGAACAGTTCTGTAGATGAAAATTCTTTGTTAATAGAAAAATGGAAAATGACCAGAAAAAAGCTTCAAGCTTCCAAAAAGGAAATAGTTGCTCAAATAATCTCTCTTTATAGATGCTTTTTCTTTTCTTTGTCTAAGTAGTTTTGGTGAGTCTGTACTCATGATGGTCTCAGATGGCAGAAGTGGAACCTGCCCCTGTACCAACAACCAATCCAGCCCCTGTACCAACAACCTTAGAAACCTGAAAGAGCTCTGGTTATAGGAGACTCTATAATGAGGCACGTGAAATTAGCTAGACCTTACTATTGTTTAAATATACACAGTATATTTACTTCCATGGTATTCTTTGTATAGCATTATCCATCAAGTGCAATAGTGAAAGACCTCATGTGATTATAAATATCCCAGACTTTCATGTGAAGCACATGTAGATAATATTACTAGGATAGCATTCTTTCACCTCAGAAATATTGCCAAAATAAGACATATAGTGTTACTAAACGATGTTCATGCTTTTATCACCTCTAGGTTGGACTATTGTAATGCCTTACTGTCTGGTTGTTCAACTAGATGCATAAACAAGCTTCAGCTATTCAGAATACGGCAGCGAGATTCCTTACTAGAACCAGAAGATACTAACGCATCACCCCTATCTTATCTTCACTGCATTGGCTCCCTGTGAACTTTCGCATTGATTTAAAAATACTACTTTTTACATATAAAGCATTAAATGGTCTCGCGCCACAGTATCTGAGTGAACTGCTAGTGTCTTATAATCCACCACGCTTACTTCGATCAAAGGATGCAGGCTGCTTGTCAGTACCGCGTGTTATAAAAACTACAGCTGGGGGAAGAGCTTTTTCTCACAAAGCCCCAAAATTAAGTGGAATAATATCTCAGCCACCGTTGGTCCGATTGGCTCCAAATATCGCAGGGGTGTCCGTGGGAAGGCCCCGGACCCGATGCCATGTGCCCCGAGGCTGATTATCCAACTCCAACAATTTTTCTTGCAACAACATTAATACAATCTGTACATGTCAGTGGTGTGCTAAAGGTATTAAATGATTATTATGTTGCCTTTTACAAGCTGATACAGATTTTTATGTTGGCTACTTTACACAGATTTTAACCAGCAGATCAAAGAAGCAATTATCGGCTATGACACGTAGCCTTCTGAGTTTGGAGGCCAGGGTTGGTTGGTTGGAAGCACGTTTGAAGGAGAAGATAACGTCACAAATACACACAAACTCTCCTAATACACCTGGCCATAAATTAAAAAAATATATATTTAGGCCTAAAAAAGATGCATTAAAATTCATACTTGATCTTACTTTATTTGATCATACAATTATATAAAATAAGATATACATACGTATCATATATCAAATAAGTAGTTAAATATGCTTATACTGTAGATACGTAGGCTACATTTTAAAAGGACAATTGCAAGTAAATTACAAACTGCATGTAATGTAAAATGTAAATAAAACAGTATTAGACACAAATATATGATATGCTAGTATATAAAATAAAAAAGCTCAATGAGTGCTCAAATGTAAAGCAAACGCAGTTATTAATTTATTGTGTATATTTGACTTCATTCAGCCGTTTAAGTTATATGAAAAATAACGTGCCTACCAGCCCACTATTATTTTCTGTTCAAATTTAAAGATGCCACAAAATACAACAAAGAATACAAAAATTTATAATCTTTAATAAAGTTAGCCTAATACAATAATGTGGAATATGTCTGCATTTTATTGATAAATTGCACGCGTTTATCAGCCTTTTGATAAAAACGTTGCCTTTTGTAAAGTGAAAGTACGAGCCGCGGGTTCACGCACGCCAATGAACAGCTTTATTTCAGTTATAACTACACAATCACTTTCCAGCTATTCCAGTGACCATTTGCCATATACTGTCTGCTATATTCTATATTTTATAAAACTGTATTGAAACAAAATTGTGTAATTTCCTTATTTAAAATCGCTTCCGGAACATTGTTGTCCATACGTTTTATGTATATGGAAAACAGTGAAAGCTACACACAAGCTTAAAGGGATAGTTAACCTAAAACTGAAAATTCTGTTATCATTTACTCATGTCATTCCAAACCCATAAGATTAGACTTCGATATTTTCAATACCTTTAATAAAACCTAAGAGACTATTGTTTATTCACTGAAAGTTCAGATTAAACAAAATGATCCACAAATGTCATAAAGCAGTCATGAAATAAATACACTTGAATTGAGCAGTTGAAAATGATTCATTTAAATACATCTTAAAAACAGGCTATAACAAAGAGACAAAAAGCTCTTAGATTTCATTAAAATTGACTTGATTTGTGTTGCAAGGACTAACCAAAGTCTTATGGGTGAGCAAAATGATGACCGAAACATTTTTTTTTTTGCTTATTAAATCTTAAACAGCCTTGACTTACATAATCATCATGGCTTTTTAGTGCCTGTACTTTTGGTTTGAAAGATTTGTGTCCAAGGGAAAGATTCTTTGAATAAAATCAAAGGTGTACTTGAGCTGTGGATATCTGATGTAGCACAATTAAGTTAAAGAAAGAAACATTGACAAGGTTACCAGTTATTTAACTTGCGCAATAATTTTAGAAAGTATTTTTCCAACTGCTACTTTCTTGGTTTTTAAAATTTTCAAAAACCGAGAGCTATGTTCAAGTGCTGAGAAGAATTTTTGCTTTTGGTTTTTGCTTGTGGTTCGATTGAACTCCGCATCGATTAGTGAAAGGCAAAAAAAAAATTCAATATTAGGCTTTTGGTTACTGTGTTAAAGACATACATTAAAATTGCTTCATTCACTCACAACTGTTCATATTGGGTCATATTGGGTCCTAATCACACTTCTATTTTTAAAGCTGACACAAGTGGGTGAAGAACTGAAATTCTGTACAAGAGTCCTTAAATTCACAAAGTGGACAGTTAAATATCAAGAGATTATTTTAATACACTTGTTTGTTCTGTATCAACAAATGGAAAATGATTAGATGTTAAACGCGCCTTAAATGCATTAAATGACTTGAATAAATGCAAGTAGTTTGTGAAAGGCATGGAATTGGACGAGTTCTGGTATAGCTTTCTTGTTTTATGCCGTAGGAGAACTATCTTTTAACAGGAAGATAATAAAAAAATACTTACATTTCCATTACATGACTCAATTCACAATAGACTCTGCAAATAAAGAAAACAATATCAACATACAAATTTCTTACTAAAAATCTTTATATCTTATATTTTTCTTTTCAAACATTTTAATCCTAATTAATCTAAATGTTAAATCACATAGTGTACTGTAATCACTACGTGTTGGATACACTGTGTATGTTAACGTAGGTCAACAGCAAGCCAAACTCAATTTTTATGAGCCAGGAACTGAGTGTCTTACTCCTTTATTACAGTCTTCTTGACAGCTTACAATTCTTTGTAATTGTAGCTTGAATAGCTCAATGAAAAAGTTGAGTGAAACTAAAAACAAGCAGAAAAATAAACATACCTTTAGCTACTTAACATGTGAAATAAATGTACCAAAACAAATGACTAATAGTAAAAAACATGTAAGAAAGATGTTTTAGCTGTTTCAAAAGCTAAACAGCCACTTTAGCGATCTTTTCATATGCAAATTAGATTCGCTTAATGTCTATGCTAATAAACATCTCTAAGCAAAACCAGCCTATGGGACAAAGCTAATTCCTGGAACAAACACATTCACAAAACGTTCACAAAACGATCTCTAAACCAGCTACTTCTAAAGTACACAATGAACCAAACATAAAATAAACTTACAGCCATTGCTCTCGATGGTGTAAATAAAGATTTAGGTCACAAGAGGGGGATGTTCAGACATGAATAGACAGGCTTTCGACTCGATGATTCTCTCTTTCTCAAACTTATTATAGCTTCTGCTTCCCACAATGCCTTGCAACCACAAATTACCCCCTTCAAAATAAAATGCAGATAAAGAATGTACAGAAAAATATTCGTTTTTTAACTGAATGACTATTCTTTTAACCTAATTATTACAGATGAAATATGCTATTTTATCATTAACTTATTACAAACTTTTCCCTTTTTTAAAACATTCGACTTGGGGCAGAACACTCCCCGTCTGGCATCACTGATGCCACTACTACTTCTTATCAGTCTCTTCACTTTCTAAGAGCAGAACAACATCAGAAATGGGACGTAAGTAAGTCTTTGAGACTCCGTGGGATGATGTCCTCACTTCGACCTTTCTGACCTTTCCATCGCTGCTTGGAAAGGTAGTTGTGATGATGGCCATTGTCCATTCATTTCTTGGTGCCTGGTTTTGTTTCAACAACACAATGTCGCCTGCTTGCAGATTGCGGCATGTACCACGCCACTTGCGCCTTGATTGAAGGGTGTTGAGATATTCATTTCTCCATCGGCTCCAGAATTCATCGGCTAGTGCCTGCACTTGTCTCCACTGGTTTCTGAGCAAGTCTTTTCCACAAAAGTCTCCCGGTGGAGAGGGAACGTGCAGCTTTTGTGTTAATATCATTGCAGGGCATAGAAGGAATGGTGAGGCAGGGTCTGATGAAATAGGAACCAAGGGCCTTGCATTAATTATAGATGATACCTCAGCCATTAGGGTGCAAAGCACTTCATGTGTCAGATGAGTGTATCTGTTTTGCAAGAGCATTGAGTCCAATAGTCTGCGAGTTACCCCAATCATCCTTTCCCAAACACCTCCCATATGGGAGGCGTGTGGGGGGTTGAACTTCCATGTGCAACCGCTGTCACGAAGATAGTTGCAAATGTTGGGAGGGTTCTTGTTTGGTTCCGCCACGCCAAGTTCCACACTTGCTGCAATGAAATTAGTCCCCCTGTCTGATCGCATTTGTTTTGCCGGCCCCCTTATAGCAAAGAATCTACGTATTGCGTTTATACAGCTGCAAGCGTCCATAGATTCAATTACTTCGATATGTACGCCTCTTGTGGTCATACATGTAAAAAGTATCGCCCACCTCTTGCTTTGTGCTGCACCACCTCGTGTGCGTCGAGTGACCACTGCCCATGGGCCGAACACGTCCAACCCGACATATGAAAATGGAGGGCATGCTTCTAGTCGTTCAGGAGGGAGGTCTGCCATTTTTTGGGTCTCTACTTTTCCTCTGAGTTTCTTGCATATTACACAGCGGTGGATAACAGACGAGACCAATCTTTTGCACCCTACAATCCACAGTCCAGCTTGCCTAACCGCACTTTCTGTAAACTGTCTTCCTTGATGCACGACCTTAACATGATGGTGCAGGACAAGCAATTTTGACACATGGTGCTTACTTGGGAGAATTATAGGATTTTTCACCTTTTTGTCCACTGAAGCATGCTTAAGGCGGCCTCCAACTTTGATGAGGTCTTCTTCCATATAGGGGTCAAGAGCTACGATGGGGCTAGAGCTCTGAATGGTTTGATTGGCATGGAGGGCAGCATACTCGTCAGCGAAGGTATCTTTTTGAACAGACCGAAAGATAAGCTTACTGGCCGCCTCCAGCTCCTCTGGAGTGCGTGGCTTGTTGCATTTATGCCAACCTTTGCATAAGGGCTCTGACAAGTGGCTTGATGATTGAGAACGTGCTTGGTGAATCAAGAAGGAAATGCCACGTACCAGTGAGATCCAGTTCGAGAAGCGTTGGAAGTGTTCTGGTGTGAGTCGATTTCCCTGAACCTGTGTTATGAAGGTATTAACTTGTCGGATTTCAGCATCCACTTCAGGTGTGATGAGCTCGAACGATTTTTGTGTCTCAGGTTCAGGTAATTTATAAAGGAACTCTGGTCCCTTAAACCACATAGTGTCCATGAGCTGTGACGCAGGTACTGACCTGGTCGCTAGGTCAGCTGGGTTCTGCTCTGATGTGACATAATGCCATTGTTCAGGGGATGTAGACTGGCGTATACGATGAACTCGATTATGTACATAGACATAAAAACGCTTTGAATCATTGCCGATGTACCCAAGAACCACTTTGCTGTCACAATAGAATTTGACAGCATTTGGCTTGTGATCAAGTTCATCCAGAATGAGCTCCGCCATCTCCACCGCTAGAACTGCTCCACAGAGTTCAAGGCGGGGTACTGTGGGTTCAGGTTGTGGTGAAAGTTTTGCTTTTCCAAGCACAAACCCTACTTCAGATTGTCCCTTTGCATCTACTGTCTTCAAGTATGCTACTGCTGCAATAGCCCAACTTGAAGCATCACAAAAGACGCACAGTTCAGTGTAAGTGGACTTGTAAAGGGAGGCTGGCACATAGCAGCGTGGTACTCTGAGGCTGCTCAGATCTTGGAGAGATATTTTCCACGTTTCCCATGTGTCCATTTTGTTTTGAGGGAGAGAAGCATCCCAATCTTGTACTCCATTGGACAATTCGCGTAACAAGAGTCTGCCTTTGATGGTCACTGGCGATGCTAGTCCCAACGGGTCAAAGATACTGTTAATTACTGAGAGAACCCCTCGGCGGGTGTAGGGTTTGTTATTAACAGCTACCTTGAATGTAAATGAGTCAGTGTTTATGTCCCAGCACATTCCTAGACTTCTCTGAGCAGGTAAGGCTTCGTCGCCGAGGCTCAAGTCTTTTATGCCAGATGCCAAGTCTTCTGGCTTGAAGGCTTGCATAACTGAGACACTATTTGAGGCGATTTTGTGGAGTCTGAGGTTGGACATGGCTAAGGATGCACATGTGCGCTTGATCAGATCGATGGCTACAGACTCAGTAGGGACTGCGATCAGACCGTCATCCACATAGAAGTGTCTTTCAACAAATTGCCTTGTGTCTGCTCCGAACTTTGCCTCGCCTTCTCGGATAGCTCTTCGCAGACAATAGATAGCTACCGCTGGCGATGGGCTATTCCCAAAAACATGCACCCGCATGCGATATTCCTGTACCTCCTTTGACAGGTCATTATCCTTGTACCACAGGAACCTCAAATAATCTCTGTGGTCTGGTCTGACTAGAAATCCATAAAACATTTGCTGGATGTCAGCCGTGGTAGCAATGAGCTCTTTCCTAAACCGAATCAGCACACCAAGAAGGGTGTTATTGAGATCCGGGCCTGTTAGCAGTACTGAGTTGAGTGATACACCAGATTGCTCTGCACTAGAGTCAAACACTACCCGTATTTGATCGGGCTTCTGGATATGATATACCCCGAAGATGGGCAGGTACCAGCGCTCTGTGTTGTCATCAATGGTTGGAGCGATCTCTGCGTGATTGTTTTCAAACAGCTTATCCATGAACTCTAAGAACTGTTCTCTCATTTGTTGGTTTTTGGTTAAGTTGCGTCTCAATGAGTTGAGTCTGGACAGCGCTTGGTCTCTGTTATTTGGAAGAGGTAAACGAGGTGACTTAAATGGTAGAGGAGCAACCCAGTTATTGGTTTTGTCCTGGTGAACTTCCTTTTCCATTATCCTTAGGAACGTCTCATCCTCAAAGGACAAGGCATGCTGGTTATCATATTCTGTGCGCTCAAAAACTTTTTCTCCAAGTCTTTCTCCTGCTGTACTGGATTTTGAGCTGCGTTTTAAGAAGGTACTCTTGTGCTCCCCGCCATGGTATGGTTTTTCTTTGATGTTGATGTTGTTAGGGCAAGGAACGAGGAAGGATGGTCGTCCGTTGGAGAGCATGTGAGTTTTATAGACGTTAACCGTAGGCTTATGGGCATTAAGGCATACTTCCCCCACGATTACCCAGCCCAGGTCCAGGCGCTGAGCAAAGGGAGCGTTATGGGGACCGTTAACTTGTTCTCGTGCCTTGTGGACTTGTATAATGTCTCTGCCCAGTAGAACTGCTATCTGAGCATCTGGATCAGGCTTGGGTATAAGAGGAGCAAGGTGTTTCAAGTGAGCGTGGGCAAGAGCGACTTCCGGTGTAGGTATTTCATTTCTGTTGAAAACTATCTCATCACATTCAATGAGAGGAGGGAGGCCTAGACGTGGACCTCCACCTACTGGCTCAATTTGGAACCCCACTGCCTTCCTGCCAACCATTTGAGTTAGCCCAGCACAAGTTCTCATATGATATGTCAGGGGAGTACCCTTGATTCCAAACAGCTCAAAGAATTCAGGGCGGGCCAGTGAGCAATTGCTCTGAACATCCAGGATGGCATACATCTTGACAGACTGTTCTGGTTGGCCTTTAGGGAAAACTCGAACTAGACATACTTTAGAGCAAGAACGTGGAGGACAGCCTTCACCACAGATCTCTGTGCACCGTGACGTTACCTCAGGTGGAGTGTTGTCTAGGGGCTGAGGCTTTGTTTCAGGTGTGTTTTCCAGCTGGAGTTGTTGACTCGTATCAGGGTGCATGGCAGAGCAATGTTTTTCACTTTGGCACTCCTCACACTTGATCTTCATGTCACAGTTCCTTATTATGTGTGTGGGTGAACAACAGCGAAAACACCGTTTGTGTTCTTTGAGAATATTCCGTCTTTCTTGTATTGGTTTGATCCGGAAAGCTCTACATTTGGCAAGAGGATGTGTTTTCTTATGAACTGGACAATAACGTGTTAGATCCTCCTCCGGATGAGTTGTATTGACCTCTGTTCTGTTTACGGTTAGAGGTGTTTTGTAGCTAGTTTGCTTGAATGGTAGCCTCTCACCTTTGTTAGAGGTTTGACTGCTGCATGTTGCAAAACTCGGATCATTCCTCGCTTTTGCTTCCTCTTGGACAAACTTTACAAAATAGGCGAAAGGAGGGAATGTCACATTATATTTTTGTTTGTATTTTGAACCTGCGTGAAGCCATTTTTCTTGTAAGCTTGAAGGCAGCTTTCCCACTATGGGCTTAACACCACGGGGTGTGTCAAGATAAGCGAGGCCTGGGAGAAAAGCTTCATCTTTAGCAACCTGCAGCTCTAGGAGAAGATCTCCTAGTTCTCTAAGTTTTACGTTGTCTCTATTTGTAAGATGAGGAAAACTGTCTAATCTTTTAAACAAAGCATTTTCTACTACTTCTGGTGTAGCAAAACATTCTTCCAACCTATTCCACGACAACTGGAGCGCAGCTTTGGGGTTGGTTGTATAAACGGCTCTGATTCTTTTAACATGCTCCGAGGACTCTTTACCGAGCCACTTGACTAGGAGATCCAACTCCTGGCTATACGTAAGGTTGATTCCTTCCGTTGCATTAAAGAATGAGGACTGCCATGCTCTGAAATTTTCAGGGGTGTCATCAAACTTAAAGAGCCCTGTCGTAATTAACTCTCTGCATGCAAGGAACCTAGCAAAGTCAGCCATAGGTGGGTCATTTGTGTGGGGAGCGTGGTAACTGTTTGGCTTGACATAGTCTCTTGGTGAGTTAAATGTTTCCTCCTTTACATAAATTTTCTGGAGTACAGGTGTAGAAGTTGTTTGTTCAGATTTCTTTGGAGCGAACGAGGATGCCTTTGCCATCAACTCAACTTGATGTGTTCCTTCTTCAGCTGGAAGTGACTTAAGCTGAGTTTGGTGTTGCACATACTCCATGGTTCTCTGTCTGACAACTCGTGGTGGGATTGAACTTTTAACGCTTTCCCCTTTTTCTTGTTCAACAGCCACAGCAGCTTCTAGAACTTCTGCTTTTGCCATAGCAGCTGCAGCCTTTTTTTCTATTTCCAACATCTCTAAATCCATCTCCAAAGTTGCTTGCTGCTTTTTTATTTGCAACTGTCTCTTGCTGTAAGAGGCTTCAGCGTTTGTGGCTTCGGCTGAAGCACGTGCAAAGATGGCTGCTTCCAAAACGCTGGACTTTGAAGATAATTTGGAAGATGAGTGTTTGGACCTGGAGCTAGCTATGGATGATGCTTTCTTGTCATGAACGTTGTCCATCGCTGTGGCATAAGTGTTATTTTCCACCAACTGCTGAAATGGCTTTTCACTGTACTGTAATCACTACGTGTTGGATACACTGTGTATGTTAACGTAGGTCAACAGCAAGCCAAACTCAATTTTTATGAGCCAGGAACTGAGTGTCTTACTCCTTTATTACAGTCTTCTTGACAGCTTACAATTCTTTGTAATTGTAGCTTGAATAGCTCAATGAAAAAGTTGAGTGAAACTAAAAACAAGCAGAAAAATAAACATACCTTTAGCTACTTAACATGTGAAATAAATGTACCAAAACAAATGACTAATAGTAAAAAACATGTAAGAAAGATGTTTTAGCTGTTTCAAAAGCTAAACAGCCACTTTAGCGATCTTTTCATATGCAAATTAGATTCGCTTAATGTCTATGCTAATAAACATCTCTAAGCAAAACCAGCCTATGGGACAAAGCTAATTCCTGGAACAAACACATTCACAAAACGTTCACAAAACGATCTCTAAACCAGCTACTTCTAAAGTACACAATGAACCAAACATAAAATAAACTTACAGCCATTGCTCTCGATGGTGTAAATAAAGATTTAGGTCACAAGAGGGGGATGTTCAGACATGAATAGACAGGCTTTCGACTCGATGATTCTCTCTTTCTCAAACTTATTATAGCTTCTGCTTCCCACAATGCCTTGCAACCACAAATTACCCCCTTCAAAATAAAATGCAGATAAAGAATGTACAGAAAAATATTCGTTTTTTAACTGAATGACTATTCTTTTAACCTAATTATTACAGATGAAATATGCTATTTTATCATTAACTTATTACAAACTTTTCCCTTTTTTAAAACATTCGACTTGGGGCAGAACACATAGATTATAACAGTGCCTACTTCAAATTCTCAGTCACTCACTCATCTTCTATACCACTTTATCATAAATTCAGAGTCGCAGGGACCTGGAGCCTATCTTAGAAGTCTTAAAGTCTTGTCTCAATTCAAGTGTGTCACAATAATAATGTACACACAGCGCCGCGCTACCGTATGAAACGTACATTCACATCAACTACCAAACAGAGTTTTATCAGTAATCTCCCAGAGTTCCCAACTTCGATTAGATCACCGTCTGACCCCACAGAACTCGATCAGGCGACTGAATATTTAGAGTCGACATTTCGCTATACCCTAGATAATGTAGCTCCAGTCAAAAGAAAAATTATTAGAGATAAGAAACTTGCTCCCTGGTATAACGATCACACGCGCACTTTAAAACAGACCGCTCGGAAATTAGAACGTAAATGGCGTCAAACTAAATTACTAGTATTTCAAATAGCATGGAAGGAGAGCATCCTGAACTATAGAAAAGCTCTTAGTGTAGCTAGATCAACATATCTCTCCACTCTTATAGAAAATAACAAAAATAATCCTAGATTCTTATTTAATGCTGTAGCCAAATTAACCAGAAATAAGACCACTGCAGAAATCTCCACAACAACATCATGCAATAGTGAGGACTTCATGAACTTTTTTAACAATAAAATTGTAAATATTAGGCATAAAATTGAGGTTTTGAAACCGAACAATGTAATTGATGCAGATGTTAATCTAGCCATGTCAGACCAGAACCTAGAATACTTTACTCCCCTTGAAGAGAATGAACTAATTTCACTCATCTCTTCTTCAAATTCATCAACCTGTATATTAGATCCTGTACCGACACATTTTCTTAAACAGATAGTACCAGCAATAACAGAACCCCTGTTGAGAATAATTAATTCTTCACTCAGCATTGGATATGTTTCAAAATCTTTTAAATTACCAGTTATCAAACCAATAATTAAGAAACCTGACCTCGAGCCCTGTCAGCTGTCCAGTTACAGACCAATATCAAACCTCCCCTTTATCTCTAAGATCCTGGAAAAGATAGTAGCGGAGCAGCTATGCTCATATATACATAGAAATGGCATACATGAACTGTATCAGTCAGGATTTAGGCCTCATCACAGTACAGAGACAGCGCTCGTTAAAGTAGTAAATGACATTCTATTGGCCTCTGATCAGGGTTGTGTAACTATGCTTGTATTACTTGACCTCAGTGCAGCTTTTGACACTGTTGATCACACTATTCTTCTTCACAGGTTAGAAAATGTAGTGGGAATTAAGGGTACAGCCCTCTCCTGGCTCAGATCCTATCTGACCCATCGTTATCAGTATGTAGACTTAAATGGTGATTATTCTGCATGTTCTCTAGTGGAGTTTGGCGTTCCGCAGGGTTCAGTTTTAGGTCCACTGCTTTTTTCCCTTTACATGCTTCCTCTGGGCAACATAATCCGTAAGCATGGTATTAGTTTTCATTGTTATGCTGACGATACACAGTTATATGTCTCAGCAAAACCTGATGAGAAAAAACAGCTTACTAAAATTGAGCAATGTGTGCAGGACATAAGAAATTGGATGCTAATTAACTTCCTTCTGCTAAATCCGGATAAGACAGAAGTTCTAGTCATAGGACCGCATACAGCTAGGAGTAAAATTTTAGATCACACCGTAACTTTAGATGGCCTTTCTGTTCCATCAAATGCAACAGTGAAAGACCTCGGTGTGATTATTGATTCCAGCCTTTCATTTGAAGCACATGTAGATAATATTACCAGGATAGCATTCTTTCACCTCAGAAATATTGCCAGAATAAGAAATTTATTGTCGCTAAACGACGCAGAAAAACTAGTTCATGCTTTTATCACCTCTAGGTTGGACTATTGTAATGCCTTACTGTCTGGTTGTTCAGCTAGATGCATAAATAAGCTTCAGCTAGTCCAGAATGCAGCAGCGAGAGTCCTCACCAGAACCAGAAGATATGAGCACATCACCCCTATCTTATCTTCACTCCATTGGCTCCCTGTGAAATTTCGCATTGATTTTAAAATACTACTCTTGACATATAAAGCATTAAATGGTCTCGCGCCGCAGTACCTGAGCGAACTGCTAGTGTCTTACGATCCGCCACGCCTACTTCGATCAAAGGATGCAGGCTGCTTGTCAGTACCGCGTATTATGAAAAATACAGCTGGGGGCAGAGATTTTTCTTACAAAGCCCCAAAGTTATGGAATAGTCTTCCAAATAGTGTTCGGGACTCAGACACAGTCTCAGTGTTTAAGTCCAGGCTAAAAACCTATTTATTTAGCCAAGCATTTTTATAAATAGATTTGCCATAGGTAAAGGAGCAGATCTGGGGGACTCATGGACGTAGAGTATTATGGTGAACTGGTATGTTTGGATGCTGTCTTCCTCACTCTCATTGATCACTCAGGTTTGCTGACGGTGAGGTGATTGTTTGCTTTACATCTCAGTTCCCCCTCATGTTTGTGTTTCCTTCTGGCTCTCCCTTTTAGTTATGCTGTCATAGTTAGTCCTGCCGGAGTCTCTGCTTGCACTCTACAGTTAATATACATTCACATTATACATTGTGTGACTGTGACCATACCTAACTGCCATCTCTCCTCTTCTTCTCTTTCCCCCCCTCTTTCTTTTTCCTCTCTCCTTCTGTCCCCCCTTTCACTCTTTCTCTCTCTCTCTGTCGAGCTACACATGTCGTTCCTGAGCTGCCAGTGATCCAGACTCCCTCTGCCCTCCGGACCTGTCTGACCCATCCTGGTGCCCCGCTTCTGGCTGAAGATCTCGTCACATGGATGCCCCGTGTGTCTCTCTGGGATGCGTCTGGTGTCTGGGAATGATTCTCTCTACCTAGAAAATGGTTCTGGCCTTGACTGGTGTTGGCAACTGTTTCTCTGGGGACTTGACAGTTCGATAGTTCATGACTGGAACTTCTTACAAGTCTACCTGGGTCTTCAATAACTACCTGGACTCCATATTAACATCAATTAACATCAGCTATTATAGCTGAACTGCCTCCCACCCTACACACTGTATAAATGCAAATCATTTACTGCTTTCTGTTTCACCCAAATGAGGATGGGTTCCCTGCTGAGTCTGGTTCCTCTCAAGGTTTCTTCCTATTACCATCTCAGGGAGTTTTTCCTTGCCACTGTCGCCCTCGGCTTGCTCACCAGGGACAAACTGACCATTTTGATTCATACAAATTCACATTTCATACAAACCTAAATAATTCTTTTGACTATGTAAAGCTGCTTTGCGGCAATGAAAATTGCTAAAAGCGCTATACAAATAAAATTGAATTGAATTGAATTGAATTGAATTGAAGCACGAGGCAGGATACACCCTGGACAAGGTGCCAATTCATTAAAGGGTACACACACATGCACTTACTCACACACACACTACAAGCAATTTGGGAACGCCAATTAGCCGAATCTGCAGGTCTTTAGACTGTGGGTGAAAACCAGAGAACAGAGGAAACCCACCAAGCACAAGCAGAACGTGCAAACTCCATGTACACAGGGACGGTAATTGAGCCTGGCCGGAAATCGAACCCGGACCCCGGAGATGCATGGCGATAGTGCTAATCACTACACCACCTGGCCGCCCTACTTCAATCTATTCAGTTTACTTTGTTAAACTTAGTAAAGTCAACAATCGTAATTGAAATGAGTTAATTTTACTAAATTTTATTAATAATATCATCAGTTACATTTTACAGTGAGTACACGTCAGCAGGTCTTTGTGTTACTCAGGAACAAACTAAAGCCCTATTCGGATGGGACTAGTTTTCCAAACGACGTTTGAGTTAGAATTTTTTCAGACGACATCTGTCATTTCATGTATGCATTTGGACGGGACTAACATCTCCATGTTTATTACGGAGGTAGGAGTGTCTGTGTTTTACATGTGGGCGTTGCACAAGCCCGCGTGTCCACGATGCGTGGATTCTACATCCATTAATGGTGCGCAAACTTGAATACCGGCGAGCTAGAGAGTACGGTTGTTCTTGTTGACCCAAACACAAAAGAAAATGCATTTTGGAAAAAACATTTTCGGCAAATCACACACATTCGCATTCGGACGGAAATAGATTTCTCAGAGGACCGCTGAGTTTGCTGAAAAACAGTAGGTACTTTGCTCTGGAATTTTTACAAAGGTCGTGTGAGAGCGGGATTAAAATCACAAAGTACGTCTGTAAAACAGAAATTGACCCTCTGTAAAACTAGTCCCGTCCAAATAGGTCTTAAAGAGGTCCTATTATGCCATTTTAAAGTTGCTTATATGACTTAATGAGTCTCTTAAAACAGGTTTACATGTATGCAAGGTCAAAAAACACTTTAGTTTTCTCCAAAAATAGATTTAATTTTATCCCATTTCTAAATAATTCGTAAACGACTCATGCGAAGCAGTTTGAAGATTCACTCTGTCTAAACCCCTCCTTTCCGTGAGCCCTCACTGTTGTGATTGGTCAGATGGCACGGTCCTTTATGATTGGTCAACCGCTACAGCGTGTGTCGGAAAACGAAACGCCCAAGACCATAACTGAACGACGGCTCTGGAGACCCGTTAATCCATAGAAAAGATGGCGTCGGTTTTACCGCGTAACGACCAGCTAGTTTTATATTAACTGTGGCTACAAAAATCGAGAGGTCTTTTATCTTTGTGTCACTGTTACGTTAAAAGGCCGGTGAGCAAACGTGTATTATACAAAACTAAATAAAGAAAACGAAAAAGGTGCACAACAACCAAACAAAGATATAAAGAATATTTACAGCCTACATATAATAAATGGTATGTGTATGTGTTTATTGTATGTGTGTTATCCGAGTATACCGAATATGGTTCGGTCTCACCGGGGTTAATAAAGCCTGAGAGGCCGATGATGGATGGTGAGAAGTCCGGGAAATATGTCCGGTCAAAAATACTCCGGTTAAAAATTATTTGAAAGAAAATGATCCACAGAAATCTCTCCTTCTCTCGTCCAAACAAATAACGCCAGCGCTGGTCCACCATTACTACTTTTCCCCCGCGCTCTTTCCCAGCTGTTTCTTTGAAGGCAGGTCAGGGAAAGGGCACAGCGCATGCGCGCTTCACGTGTGCGGACGCATTTTTCGCCTCTGGGCTCTGGGCTTACGGCAAGCCCCAAGGGAAGTGACAAGGCGCATGCGCACTTCGCGAGGGTTAAGTTCAGTTTTGGTGAATGATGGAGAATAAACAGTTAAAAAGGATTTCGTGTGCTCTCGTTTTTATTTTTATTTTATATTACAAAGTGTTTAAGCGAACCCGGCATAAATGCTCGGTCACATTAACAAGAGTGTGGTAATGTTAATTTTAAGATGGCGGGCAAGTTGTTCGTTACGTAGAACATGGGCGGGCAAGTTGCTCGTGACGTACTGTAGAACGTGGGTGGACATTATGCAAATATGTTATGAAGTGACGTGAACCGTAACAGAGTACAAATAGATTTGCTAACGACTCATTTAGATGAATGTGAGCCGATTCATTTTTTTAATAGACAAAACTCCCTTTATCATGCACTGTCAGCGTCACACATAGTGCAGATAGTTTATGTTCACATACAGCTACATGACCCACTGCATGAAAGATCATATTTTAAAAAAGCATAATAGGACCTCTTTAAGACTCTTTAGCCTTACTTACTAAATTAAAGGACGTATCCTCATCTGCAGACCAGTCACAGCTCAAGCTCATCATCCAATTACAGTAACTGCAGAAAGACAGGAAAGACAGTTAGAGAGAAAACTGATACGAAACAAACACTTTTACTACTTTCACTTTTACATCTAAAACTATAGTTCAAACCATAAACAAAGCAATACAATACAACAGAAGAGAATAGAATATATTTTATCGTCATTGAACTATGTGCCCTGTCCAACGAAATTAGGTGCATCACATATATTACAAAAGATAAACAAATTACACTTTACACACTTGATACTTTAAACAAATTACTCAAGATACAGTTATATATACTGCACAAAATAATGCATATTGCACAAAAAGTTGCATATATATATATATATACATATGCATATACATTTTTAACCATATAGTAACGAAAATGACATATTGTACAAGATTTAGGCATCTTGCAAAGAATAACTGTACCGAAAATTTTACTGAGCATTTAATGCTTGTACTGCTCTATGGTAAAAACTGTTCTTCAATCTGTTTGTTTTGGTTTTAATTCTGTTTTGAATAAAACCTATTATTATTATTATTATTATTATTTTTTTTTTTTTTTTATATTATTATAAAAAGAAGATTTGTTAACATTAGTACGCTCTCAGCATTACTTACATTGAATCCGATAAACAAACAAACTCTTAATCCAGACAGTCAAACACCGAGTGTTATTGTTGATATATGTAGGATTACATGTAACTGTACCAACACATGACCAAAAGGTAGCAGTGTTTAGCAGGTGTATACAAGGGAATGTTTTTTTTTCTCTTCCCTTTCTCTGCACTTGGCTCAAAAAGAGTTGTTGTTGTATCTATTATTATAATTATTATTCCGCTGCAAGAAGGCAAAGTTATGCACTTTAGAAGTAATTCTGCTAACAGGTTATAGGCCCAGGCAATGGCAAACAAGTGCAACAGCAAGACAGTTAGCTGAAAGTAATAGCTAGTTTAGCAGCGAGAGAACCGGAAAAACTAAATCTAAGCTGAAAAGGGAGTTAAGCTGAGCTACATGCACAGAAAGCCATGACGAACAGAAGCAAGACCAAGTGGCCCACGTTTGACGGAAGAGCAGAGGAGTATGAGCTCTGAGAAGAAAGGATGTTGTGCTGCATGCACAGTGTAGGCCTGAAGCAGACAATCCTGAACAAGCCTGCTGCATCTCTGACGATGGAGGAACAGGCCCAAGAGGACAAGCTTGATGCGGTCACATATTGCGCGCTGGCACCATTACTCAACAATACAAGCTTGGGACTGATATTCAGAGACACTAAAGACAAAGGCAGAGAGAGTTGCAGAGTGTTACGAGAACACTACATTGGTAAAGGACACAGAGACTGTAACCGAATACATTATCAGAGCAGAGCAAATCATCACGGCGCTCAGAGGTGCAGGCGAAGCACCAAGTGAAGGACTGATGATGGTGATGGTTACGAGGGGATTACCAAAAAAGTAAAAGCCGTTCACGTTGATGGTTACACATGGTTCAGCAGATATAAAGGAAGATTCAGTTTGGGCCTCGGAAGATTCAGACCCAATCGCAGAGAAAGCAGGAGAGAGGGTCCTGGAAGCCCAGGCAGCGCCAAAGAGGAAGGACGCACATGCGACGGATCTAATGTGGAAAGGAAAGAGCCACCAATAAAAATAACTGCACAAAGAAAGCTTGGTGTAGTTTCTTTAAAATCACAGGTCACACAGATAAAGCGTGCACAAAGAAAGAACGTGCACAAGGCTCTCGGTGTGCGTGTGCCCAATATAGCGGCCATGGTGGCGACAGTCGTAAAACTAGTCGTGGCTGAGATGGCGTGCGGGGGGCGTGGGAACAGAAGACTTCATGTTCGGGGCGCAGGTAGAAGAGGCTAGCCGGTCAGGGCAACAGCTACCTATCCAGAGAAAAGGGCTGCTCGTGAACACGGGCACATCATGCCAAATCATCAATGACAGGAGCCAGTTCAAGAACTTTGACAGCACCTTTAAGCCCGAGAGGCACAGCATGGAGCTGGCAGATGGGAAGCGCACCTTCAGGTTTACACAGGGCAGGGGAGACGCACAGGTATGCCTCACTGACAGCAAGGGTGTACAGTGACGTTAAAAAACGCCCTCTACATCCCTTCCTTTCCACAAGATCTCTTCTCAGTTAAGAGTGCCACCGCTAATGGTGCTAAGCTGTTCTTTGATGAATGTAAAAATGTTCTCGTAGCGCCTGGTGGAGCAAGGTTTAACAATCATGTATGTAAGAGAATGTATTACTTGCAAACTGAGTATGTTGAAGGTGATGTGTGTAATCTCAGCCATGATATCCAAACAGGGCATGAGATCATGGGCCATTGTAATTATGAGGACATCTTGAAATTACAGGAAGTAGCAGTAGGCATGAAAAAGTGTAGGCCTGATAAACAATGTAGTGTCTGCAATGAGGGTAAGTTTACTCAAACAAGAAACAGAGAGCCCACCGACAAAGTAAAGGCACCACTTGAGCTGGTAAACACAGATCTAGCTGGTCCAGTAAGCAATGGATCTATAGAAGGTTTCAAGTATATGCAAACTTTCACAGATGTATGTACAGGAGCGGTGTTTGTTTACTTTCTCAAAGCAAAGAGTGATTTAGTTCAGGCCACTGAAAAGTTCTTGGCATATGTAGCGCCTTATGGCACTGTAAAATGCATACGGTCAGATAACGGGACTGAGTTCACCAATAGAGAATTTCAGACACTACTGAGACAGAATAAAATCAAACACGAGATGTCTTGTCCCTACTCGCCACACCAGAACGGGATAGCAGAGGGGGAGGGACGCACTCTTTTTGAAATGGCAAGGTGTAAACTCATTGACAGTGGTCTGCCCAAAAGCCTTTGGCATTATGCCATTCAGGAAGCTGCCTCCACCAGAAATCGGTGCTTTAACAAGCACACGGGTACTACAACTTACACAGCACTAACAGGGAAGAAGTGTGATCTAGCCAAGATGCACAGGTTTGGGTCAATGTGTTACGCCTACCTGCCAGACGGGGAGTAAATTAGATTCTAGGTGTGAGAAGGGAACTGTTCGTAGGACATGACAAGGGTAGCCCCGCCATCCTAGTTTACTACCCCGGTAAACAGTATGTACAAAAACACAGACTAGTGAAGTTTGTCACATAGACAACTTGTAAGAGCGAGACTGAGACTAAGGAGCTATAACTGGACCCCATAGTGATTAGTGAAGATAGACAAACACCAAAGTCTAGTACACTCAACACTGATATACAGACTGATGGTCCACTGTTGCTAGAGGGTGATGGCGAGAAACACCCTAGGGTGAAGAGGAAAAGAGCTTGGTGTAAGTTAAAGAAGTCCATTTACAGTCTGAAACAGTCGGGATGTAACTGGAATGAGATGCTTCACACATGTTTAGTTGATGATGGTTTCATACAGAACCCAGCACACTACTGCGTTTACACAAAAGTATCCGAACAGACAGGGAAAGTAATAGTCATTATTTGGGTGGATGATCTTATCATTGCAGCCAACAACAACAAGAGTTTAGGGCAGGTGAAGACCATGCTTTCCACTAGGTTTAAGATGAAAGACCTAGGCAAGTTAAAGAATTTCCTGGGCATGGACTTCAACCAGTCTGATGATTGCATAAAAATGTCACAAGAGTGGTATGTTGAAAAGATCCTGAATCATTTTGACATGCAGGAATGTAGAACTAGGGAAACATTGTGTGATTAAAAGATACACTATTCTGTAAGATGACTGACGCAAAGAAGTACAGAGAGGCTGTAGGCAGCCTCATATACTTGGCTACCTGTACACGACCCGACCTTTGTTTCGTAGTAAGCAAACTATCACAGCATCATTTTGCAAACCTCACAGACGAGCATTGGGTTACAGTGAAACATGTTTTGCGTTATCTTACGGGTACTGCAGACAAACAGCTCTGTTTCAGAAAGAGCGACGAGGGTCGTAGCTCGGGTTCAGTGACGCGGATTGGGGGACAGACACCAGTGTAGCATGAGCGGTTATTGTGCGAGTATGGCTAAAGATAGTTCATTGGTCTCTTGAAAAAACAAAAAGCAACCTACAGTAGCCCTGTCGACGTGTGAAGCCGAATACATGGCTCTAGCTCTAACAATAAAGGAGTGTATTTATTTGAAACAACTGCTGAAAGGTATAGATACCTATGTGTACATAAAAACAGTTGTTTATGAGGACAACCAGGGGACTATTGCACTTGTTAGGAACACGGTGTCCAGGCAAAGATGTAAACATGTGGACTTTAAATATCACTTTATTAGCTTAAAACCATAAGAGACGAGAAGATGGCACTTGCTTGCTGTCACACAGACGACATAGTTGCAGATGCTATGACCAAGCCTATCTCCAAACTTAAAGGGATCATCCAGAAACATTTTTCATTAAATTTAATATGATCTTTAGGGTCCTAATGAAAGGTTTGTAATATATTTAATTAAAAATTCTCAATGGTTATGTAAAAAAAACACTACTTTTACCTGGTAAAAACTAGCTCTGTTCTCAGCAAACTATTTCAGTGCATGTTCCTTTAAATGCATATGATCTCTGCTGAGCCCCCCCCCCGCCCCCCCCAGTTCTGTGGGGCGTGTCTTTACAACACACGTGGGGTATAGCCACGGGAGTGTAGTCCAGTGCGGGCAATGCTTTGGACTGCATTACCCACAAAGCATTGCCCACAACGCAGTGCTTTGTGGGTAATGCAGTCCAAACTGGAAAACTATGGATTATAGAGCCTGAGCCTGTTTTCTTCAGTCGTTTTTGGTTTGATTTAAGTACGGAACCTATGCGGAAGTTTGTAATATCGCCTGACAACGCAGAAATTAAAAGAATGGACATGCATCGACTTGATTTGTCTTTCTCATCACTGCATGGGCATGAATTAACGGGCTGTTATGCTGCCGCGAGCAACAACAACATAAAGCGGAGAAGCTTACTGAGAGAGATACGGACGCGATGTGTTTACTGATGTGTTTACATGACTTCTTAATCTTCGACAGACATCGTTATAAACCATCTAACGTAACAAAGGTAAGCATAATATAGTTTTCCGACTACGTACACAGTTTGCAACTAGACAATCACCTTAATGCATTGTTTATTATAAACGGGCGATTAGGGATTATATAGAGACGGATGTACATAGAGAAGAAGCCATAACCATGTTCTATGAGAGTGTAAGTTAACTTACACTACGCATTCATCGTGATTATTAGTAAAGGCGATCTGCAAAGAGTCATAGAAAAAGGAATTACACCCACCGAGCCTGGTGAAGATGAAGCAGGAACACGAAGCGTTAGTACAGATCCATTTTTTAGGAGCAGCTTCCTAGTAAAACCTGCTTTATATTGACCCGCGTTTATAAAGCAGTCTGGTGAAAAATGATTATCGCAAACATGAACGCATTTAGGTAAATCGGCGGGGACGTTAGCTTTAAAAACTAAATTCAGCCACTGCGTCCTCAGTGGCTCAGATACCTAACCCTAGGTAGGTACCCTAGGTCACTAAGCCTAGGTAGTGAATGACGACTGCTGTGTTCGCTATTACACCCAACAACTGTACACCACACGCTTAGGCGACATTTTGCTCCAGCGGCGAAAAACAATGGCCGACAGTTTCTTCTCACTCGGGGCGGGTCTTTGCTAAAACACCAGTGTCAATCAACTAGTGTAGGAGCGGCCTCTTGTGGTGTGGCGTCACAGTGACAGGCATTTGCGATTGGCCTGATTTCAGAAGGGGCATGTTATTGTAATAAATGAAAAGAAAACCACTGGGCGGCTCTTTATCATCGTAGAGTGATTGTGTACACACTCTCCTAACACACAGTTCAGTCCAAACAGCTTAAAAAAGTGCATGTAGGCCTGTATGACCCCTTTAAGCAAATGAAATTTGCAAGGGTCATGTTCGGTGTGTAAATGCTTAACATTTGATTGTAATTTTTGTTTGTTTATTTGACTATGGTAAAGTTATACAGTATACAAGTCAATCATAAATGGGAGTGTTGATATATGTAGGATTGCATGTAACTGTACCAACACATGACCAAAAGGTGGCAGTGTTTAGCAGGTGTATACAAGGGAATGTTTTTTTTTTCTTCTCTCTCTCTCTCTGCACTTGGCTCAAAAAGAGCAGTGTATCTGTTCTTGTTGTTAATAAACTACACCGGTAAGAGCTAAAGATAAATGCTGTATATCCATTATTATAATTATTATTCCGATGCAAGAAGGCAAAGTTATTCAATTCAATTCAATTTTATTTATATAACGCTTTTAACCATGGTCATTGTCTCAAAGCAGCTTCACAAAAATGAAATAGTTTTTTTTTCAATAAAAAAATAAATAAAATAATAATAATAAATTGTGTATGTGTGAGAAAAATGTGTCTAGATAATAATGAGATGAATGAATAAAATGTCTCTAATGAGCAAGCCAAGGGTGACAGCGACAGTGACAAGGAAAAACTCCCTGAGATGGTAATAGGAAGAAACCTTGAGAGGAACCAGACTCAACAGGGGACCCATCCTCATTTGGACGATAACATTTAGTTATGCACTTTAGAAGTAATTCTGCCAACAGTTATTAACTCCTCATAAGCAACTATAATGCACGCACGCGCTCAGCTCATTGATGGTTTGTTCATGAATGATTTGTTTTTTTCGAACGAGTCTTTAACGTGATTTAGAAGAACGAGAAGTCTCAGAGAACTATTGCGCAAAGCATTGCAAAACCTCCATACAGTAGGTTATATGTATGGAATGCCAAAGTGTTCAAAATTAAATAAATAAATAGGACATGATGGAATAAATCACTCTATGAATAAATAAGACACATACATGTAATATGAGAATGATATTGTAAAATAATGGAACATATTTTGAAAAAAAGCTTATTATTGTAAAATATATTGCACTCTGCTTTATAAATGTCTCAGCCTCCCTCACTCTCAGCACTGGGGCCCCCCAGGGTTGTGTTCTGAGCCCCCTGCTGTACTCTCTGTACACCTATGACTGCGTGGCCACTACCAACTCCACCACCGTCATCACGTTTGCTGACGATACTGTCGTGGTGGGCCTGATCACCAACAATGATGAGTCGGCCTACCTAGAGGAGATTGGAAATCTGGAGAAATGGTGTCAGAGGAACAATCTCCTCCTGAACGTCAGCAAGACTAAGGAGCTGATAGTGGACTTTAGTACAAAGCAGGAGAGGAACTACCAGACCCCCATCATCAACAGGAGCCCAGTGGAGAGAGTGGGCAGCTTCCGATACCTTGGTGTACACATCACGCAGGACCTTTCATGGTCCTGTCACATCAACACCGTGGTAAAAAAGGCCCGGCAGAGTCTCTACCACCTCAGACGCTTGAGAGACTTTAGACTGCCCTCCAAGGTGCTCAGGAATTTCTACTCCTGCACCGTAGAGAGCATCCTGACGGGAAACATCACGACCTGGTTTGGAAACAGCACCATGCAGGACAGACGAGCTCTACAGAGGGTGGTGCGATCAGCTGAGCGCATCATCCGCCCCGAGCTCCCTGACCTGCACTTGATCTACAGCAAGCGGTGCTGGACCAAGGCCAGAAAGATCTTGAAGGACCTCAGCCATCCCAACAATGGACTGTTCTCTCTGTTGCGGTCTGGGAAGCGATTCCGCTCCCTGAAGGCCAACACAGAGAGACTGAGGAGGAGCTTCTTCCCGCAGGCGATAAGGTCTCTCAATCACACCACCACACAGAACTAATACTGTCTTTTTGTAACTCCACTGCACAAATCACTTTAAATAAGACATTTCTATTTTCTTTTTTATATTTTTATATTTGATATATTGATATTTTGCTTTTTTTATAGATATTTTGTTCCTATTTGTACATTATATTTCACTTTTACTTTGTACAGTACATTGCACTAGTTAATCTTATTTTTCTCATGTATTTCTCTTATTACAGTATAATTTACTTTGTACAGCATATATTACAAGTAAATTTTATTTTTTAACGTATCTCTTTCATTCATATTATTCTTAATATATAAGCTTTTACTATTTTTTTAAGGTCACTGGCAGTCGTATAAGCATTTCACTGCATATGTGTATGACTGTGTATGTGTATATGTATGACATACACATTTCACTGTGTATGTGACAAATAAAAAAATTTGAAAAAATTTGAATTATGTAATCAGCTAAAATGAGAAGAACTGACTGAAGTTCACACAAGTCTGCCATCTCTCATGACTTTTGACTTAGCACATAATAAAAATATAATGCAATACAGAAATAAATGCTTTTTAAGCATATTCTTTAAAGTATCACTGAACACTACCGTTTAAAAGTTTCGGGTCACTTTCTAACTCCATGATGGTTCCTGATTTTTATTTCTTTCTACATTGTAAAGGAATGCTGAAGGCGTCCAAAAAATGCATTAATCTCCTTTGAACAGTTAATGGTGAGATGTTTCTGCTACTTCTGCTCTGTAAAGACTTCATAACGCCTCTAATCTGAGGTGCTGGTTGTTAATTGGTCATTTTTCAGGCTGATAACTCTAAATGAACTTCTCGTCTGCGGCAGAGGTAGGTTTTGGTCTCGCCCTCCTGGGACGGTCTTCATGAGAGCCAGTTTCATTATGGTGCTTGACGGATTTTGCAAATGCACTTGACAATTCTGTTCTTGCGAGAACTATTACAGAAAGGCCGACCTCTGTGTCTTAAAATAACAACTAACTGTTGTTTTTTGTTGTTGTTACGTAATTACCTAATTCCATATGTGTTATTTTATAGTTTTCAAATCCCCAGTATTGTTGTAGAATGTAGAAAATAAATCACTAAACAAAAACAAAGAAATTTGCAAGTGACCCCAAACTTTTAAACGGTAGTGTATATTGGTTCATAATTGTAAAACAAAGGAAAGAACATTAAGACAAACAAACTTATAAAACTGTAAAGATAATATTTAAACAGGTTGGGGGGGGGGGTCATCTTGATGCAGTGTGTAAGATACACCACTTATCAGTGTACGCTGGAAGTGCAGCAGGTCAGTGATGATGAACCGGTGCCTGCTGATGATGACCAACACCTCTCCCCTGGTCTACCTGAGTGAAAATGATGCCAATCAAATTGAACAGGTATTCTGGAATAAAATTAGTAGCAGCATCAGCTCATGCTAGTAATTATTATTGTAGTCAATATTCATTAAATCCATGGCAATTATTTATTTTTTGCTGTATCGAGAAAGGATCCATCTCTCTCCCTCAGAACATGTATGGAATAGGATTACAATACATTCACATGCACATAAACTGTGCCGCTTTGCACTGGATAGCCGGGGAAAAAAGAGCTCAGAGCCAACAATAGCGTTCAGCACAAAACCTTTATCAGCCTTTTTCAGCCTTAATTCACAAAATTATAATACAAAACATACAGTAAAAGTAAAGTAAAGGGTAAAACAATAGAGCGTTTCGGGGGGCAGCACAGCTGAGCTCCTTCTCCGTTCTCTCCTCCTCACACGCACACACACCTCCGCACGCGCACTCCTCCTCAGCGGACACGCACAGCAGCTCATACTTGTAAAGGGCAACATACTGTACAGTACATACATAATGTGATATACAACATAGTTTTGGCCGTTATCTGCGGTGCCCGTACAATAAGGAGATAAAAACGGGATTTTTAAATGAAAAAAGGCCTTGAAAAAATGACATTTTGAAATAAAAACAGCATGAATTAAATAAAAGGCCTCTGCAATAATCTCTGTTATTGGGAAAAATAATGACCATGAAATATTATTTTATAATAATAAGTAAATTTATATAGCAGAGTGCAATATATTTCACTATAATGAGCTTTTTTTTTTTTCAAAATATGTTCCATTATTTCACTATATATATATATATATATATAATGTGACTTATTTATTTATAGAGTTATTTATTTTATCATGTTCTATTTATTTATTTAATTTTGAACACTTTGGAGTTCCATATATTTGTACAGGAAACAGAAATGGGTAGTTACCTTTGAGTCTTTCAGTCCGAATCGTTCGTTCTTTTCTCATGTGACACCATAGACGCTATGGGGGTCTGTTTATTGAAAGTGTTATATTTAATTTTATTTCTGATCAAACCAACGAAAATTAACTAAATGATGAACGAGATTTAAAGAACCGAGTCACTAAGACTATTCAAACTTCCCATCACTACTGACATCCAGTCGCTCAGCTGTCTGACATACAGCAGTCTATGGAAGCGGCGTGGGGTGACGTCATTACCAACGTCACTTTGTCATACAGGTGTTCCGGGCAATTAGTTTCCCTATGTGTCCCCGGTCATGCGCACCGATTTAAATAATGACGTCACTCGCTATCTAACGCTGAGAAGGCGAACGAGGATTTTAACAGTTTTCCTCGTTTTAAAGTGTTTTTACGAACTTTGTAAAATTAAACAAATAACCTATGCAAAATAATCGAGTGTCTTTTCGCTTTTTTTGTATATTTGAAGATAATTCAGACGTTTTAAGCCGCTGTAATAGGCTGGGAAAGTACTGACATCACGACTACTGTTATTACACGTACATTATCTATCTATCTAGGCACCGCATATGATGGAGAAACATGATATCCTGAACTGGGTGAATTGATTTCCAAGAGTCTCTTGTTAAAAATTGTGTTTTTAAAAAACATCATCTCACTGTATTACCTAGGCACACATGTCTCTGAGGCAATTTCAGACATCTCTGATACTTCCACAGCCAGTAGGAGGAGGAAACGGATTTTTCTGATGATCAGGAAAATATGTTTCCCATACTGAATTTAAAAGACAGTGTTTTTTTAAACCATTCTGATCACTATTTTATCTTTGCTCCTGGCATACATATCTCTGAATCAGTTTCAGACATCCCTGATACTTCCACAGCCAGTAGGGAGGGGGGAACAGATTTACCTGATGCCCAGGAAAATAAGTTCCCCACACTGAATTAGAAAGACAGTGCTTTTGAAACATTATTTTATTGTGTGTGTATATATGTGTAATATCAATTCACCCAGTTCAGGATATCATGTTTCCCCATCATATGCGGTGCCTAGATAGATAGATGGATAACTATGAGTGTGGTGTCCTATCATTCCTGTACCTGTGTGTTTGATATGTTACCAGATGGTTTAATAGAACTGGATGTTTGTGAGTGGGTAAAAAAAAAAAAGAGTTTCCTGGTTATCACGATTATGAACTCTACCCTTGAGTTACACGCAATAATAAATTACAAAGTATAACCTTAAATATATTCAGAATGAATCAGTATCACGTCTATCACCACACAGATAATGTAGGTGTAATAACAGTAGTCGTGATGTCAGTACTCGCCCAGCCTATTACAGCGGCTTAAAACGTCTGAATTATCTTCAAATATACAAAAAAAAAAAGCGAAAAAACACTCGATTATTTTGCATAAGTTATTTGTTTAATTTTACAAAGTTCGTAAAAACACTTTAAAACGAGGAAAACTGTTAAAATCCTCGTTCGCCTTCTCAGCGTTAGATAGCGAGTGACGTCATGATTTAAATCGGCGCGCGCGCGCGCACTGCGCGCGACTGGGGAAACATGGGGAAACTGAATCGACCGGGGAAACATAGGGAAATTGAATATCCCGGAACACCGGAACTAAGTTCGTAAAAAGTATTTCCCCAAAAGGGGCGGGGGCTCACTAGTTGCGATATTACTTGTGCAACACATTGAAAAAAATAACAGACCATAGACTTAGAATATAATTATATAAAATAATTTATGTATAATAAGTTAAAAAATTGCACGTTCGGTTCATTATTCATGTTTTTTTTTTTTTACGTACAATAATATACAAGCTCGAGACACGAGGGTCATCTTAACCAATCAGAGAGCTCCGCCTTATCCGGGTGTTCCAGCCGCATCCTACAGACTAGCTAGTTTTTAGCGGGGGAAATGACGCAAAGGGATGTTTTTAAATATAAATGTAAGTAAATAATATGCCCAAATTTATCTGGTTATTAGATTATTATTATTATTATTATTATTAATATTATTATTATTATATATATGATTATACTATATTTAGCAAATATAGCCACACTCTGATTAACGCAGGCTTGTAGCTAGGAAGAAGCGCGAGGGATTGTGGGAGGTGTAGTACAAAAAAATATATATAATTATAACACATTATCATTTTTTAAGGTAGTTAAAAAAAAGACAACATTAGGGAGACGTAGAGATTTCGTGTGTAATCCGGAAGTGAAAGCGAACAGCTCGCGGATGAAACGAATAACAGGGATTCACTTCCGCTACCGGTGTGACGTCACGCGCGGGATCTCTACTGCCAACGCAGCAAAGCGAAAAACAGGAGATGTGTAGATTATCGGCGTGATGTTGTCTTAGCGCTGTGACGGAGAGACACAGGGGCTCGGTGTGGATGGACACTCAGTGATAAAGCGGAACAATTCTGTGGATTAGTCTTTAAATCAGCTCGTCTCCTTAGAACCAGCAGCTACACCAACCCTCATCATCATCCTCATCATCCTCATCCTCCTCAGCCCAGGTCTTCAGTGCTGTTCAGGTGAATAATCAGGACTCCACTTTCTTACAGTTCCCTGCTGTGTTTTCATTAAACTTCATCTAAGTCTAATCTTAGTCGGGTTTGTCAGATGGAGAACTTGTCTGTTTCCTCTCATGGAGAATAAACCCTGAGGCCTGGAGGAGGGCAGTGATGTTTAACCCTCACCTGTGATTGCTGACTATAACACTGTGTGTCATGTAGGAATATTCCGTGTTAAAGTAATGAATGAGTTATTTACACAGCTAAGAATGTAAACTCACCTGTCAGGTGGTTTATTATCAGCTTATAACTGTCTGATATTAAATCATAATCAACACCATCACTGTGGAGTAATTCATTTCACATCCATGCTGATAGCAGTAATAGTAGAGTGGTTTTATTTATGTGTGTGTGTCTGTGTGTGTGTACATATGTTTAGATGGCGAGTCCTCGAACCCGACGTGTCCTGAAGGAAGTCAGGACCAATGATGGAAATAACGTGTGTATACTTTCACTTTATGTACTTAATTATAGGAGCAAAATCATCATCTCACAGTGAGAGTGCAGTGAGTCTACAGACTTAAACTGAGGTTACAGAGTTACAGAGTGCAGTCTGTCCTCATTGTATACACATTGAAACACACTCTACCCTCATTGTATACACTCTAACTGTAATAATCTGTTAGGTCACTGTATTCACTGTAAGCTCACTGTAACCTCACTGTAACACACCATATACTCACTGTAACCACAATGTAACACACTATATACTAATTTTAACACACACAAACCTTACTGTAACACTCTCCAACCTTACTGTATACACACTGTACTGTATATGTAAATCACTATAACATATTGTAAACTCACTGTAACACCCTCTGACTTCACTAACTTTACTTTGTAACTTTACTGTATGTAAACTGTATACATACTATATGCACACTATAACCTCACTGTGACACAATGTAACTTTACTGTATATACAGTGTATAAGCACCGTATACTTACTATATACATACTGTAACCTCACATTGTATAAACACTGTAGCCTCACTGTAACACACTATCACACTCTAACCTTACTGTAACACTCTGTAAACACACTGTAGCATACACACTGTATTCTCACTGTACATACACACACTAACCTCAATGTAACACACTGTAACCACACTGTATGTACATTGTAACTTCATTGTAACGCACTGTAACTCACCCTTACCTCACTGTAACATCACTACAACACAGTGTAACCTTACTGTAACACACTTTATACATGCTGTAAACTCACTGTAACTTACACACTGTATCCTCCCTGTATACACACTGTAACACACACTAACCCTAATGTAACCTTACCGTATACATATTGTAACCTCTCTATAACACACTTTAACCTTACTGTAGCACACTGTAACATACACACTGTATCCTCACTGTATACACACTGTAACACTTTAACCTCACTGTAATGTTACTGTATACACACTGTAACATCACTACAACACAGTGTAACCTCACTGTAACGCTAACCTTACCGTAACACACTGTAACATACTCTAATCTAACTATAACCTTACTCTAATATCTTTGTAACTTTGCTGCAACCTCACTAGCGTTAGAAAGATGTTCCAATGTGTTGTACTGTTTTTTTTTTGTTTGTTTGTTTTTACAGTGTTGTGGTGTGTTACAGTGAGGTTACAGTGTAAACTCTAATAAGCAACAGCAGGTAAAATAAGTCACAATGATATTTCAGTGACACAATTTTCTTTTATGAACTGTGTGTGTGTTCCAGGTATGCTTTGAGTGCGGGGCATTTAACCCTCAGTGGGTCAGTGTGACTTATGGAATATGGATCTGTCTGGAATGTTCTGGAAAACACAGAGGCCTCGGCGTTCACCTCAGGTCAGTCTCAGAGAAAGAGATAAGTTGAAACAGGGTCATATTGGGTGAGAGACATGTAATTTAGCCCCTCTTCCTCTCTGGGTGTGGTCGCTTTAGCTTCGTACGCTCTGTGTCGATGGATAAGTGGAAGGATGTGGAGCTGGAGAAGATGAAGGCTGGAGGAAACGAGAAGTTCCAGTTGTTTCTGGAGCTACAGGACGATTACAACCCCAACTGGAGTTTACAGGAGAAATACAACAGCCGAGCTGCAGCACTGTTCAGGGACAAGGTGAGACACGTGCGAACACACACACACATACGGGTAGATCTGTCTCAAATCAACAGACACCGCTACGTCACAAATGTAGCTGATTGCGTTGTGGTACATGTGTAGGAACAAAAACCCCTTGGGTGTTGGGTTGGGGTCAAGTCTCACACATGTCCGAGTGACAGGCCATTTAAAAATCAGGCCTCTGTGTGTGCCCTAATGAGCCGCACCGCCTTTTTAAAGTGTTTTTTCTTTAAGTAGCTCCGACTGTATAAACGCTATTCAGGAGAAAATTGGTGTATTTATGTTATTTTCCATTTAGAATCAGAAACTACAGTTAGAGTTATGGTAGATATATAGAGGTGAGAAAGATACTGTGAATGACTTAATCCACTTCTTGTTGTACCTGTGCTTTTGACAGATATATTTAATTGCATGTCTGATGTGGTATTTCACATCCCCCTTATCTAACAATCTGTGGTAATGAGGACTGTGATCTGTCTCAGTGCAAACTTCATATAGAATTTTTACAACATACAGATTTGTTCATTTTACCCAGAATGTAGCATTCATGAACACAAGAAAATGAACACAGTGACTAGAACACACAGCTTGTGAGTTGGTACTGCAGCCTGGCAGCTCAGGAACGCACAGTTTTAGCCGCTGTGGAGCGGACGGTTGCCCATGCCTTCTTAGAAGCACCAGAGCAGGGACAGATTCTGACTTCAAATAGGGGTTTTTCAGTGGTCGAGACAGAATATCAATGGTATTAAGTTCATGTTTGTCAACAGCCACACAATTTCAGGACATGGAGGAAGACAATGGCTCGACTCTGAAGCCATCATCATTGTGTTCCACCTACAGGAGGTGTGGAAATGTTGAGGTCACAGGTCCTCAGGAGAAGTCTGTAGTCCGTTAGATTCAGTGGTTAAATGCTAAATCCAGGGTAACATCTGGCTGTTCACATGTGACGCATTGTGTTTGTGTGTGTGTGTTTGTGTGTGTGATAGGTGGTGACTGAGGCAGAAGGTAAAGAGTGGTCTATTGAAAACTCTGCTGCTAAAAACTGGACTCCTCCTCAGCCCAAGACCAGTCTCTCATCATCACACCGGTGAGTGTACACACACACACACACACACACACACACACACACACACACACTTTAATTATTTTTACATTTATTCATAATAATCTGTTTTCCTAAAAAATGTTTGTGTTTGTGTTTGTGTGTGTGTGTGTGTGTGTGTGTGTGTGTCACAGCAGCGCAGCAGGCTCGGCTCAGACGTCCTCACACTCTGATAAGGCATTTGAGGACTGGCTCAGTGATGACGTGAACTCGTACCAGGGGTCAGCTCTCACCTCCTACAGCATCCTCACACAAACACACACACACACACAATGTGGTTATTAATGCTTACTAACATCAAAGCACTCAAGTCCTCATAATCACACGTCAGGGCTTTCGTCAAAACCTTTAGTCCCTCAGTAATTAGTTACCTGCGCATTAATAAGTGTTAACTGCTCATTAACCAAGTCATGTGCTTACTTTAGACCATTGATAATCCTACACATTCTTACTGCTACAAACCTCTACTGTTTATAGGCTTAAGTAATTAGTGGTGTTGTTTTTGATTGGACAGTGGAGGAAGCGGGGCTCAGGAGAACCGCTACGTGGGATTTGGGAACACGCCGAATCCTCCAAAAAAAGACGAAGACTTCATCAACAACGCCATGACGTCCCTTTACTCAGTACTGCTCTCCACACAGCACTGACCTCAGCAGCCTGTCTCTCATCACCATCACCTCTATTCATGTCTGTGTATGTCTGTGTGTGTGTGTGTGTGTGTGTGTGTGTGTGTGTGTGTGTGTGTTTTAGGGCTGGAGCAGTTTCACAGTTGGAGCCAGTAAATTTGCAGCAGCTGCAAAAGATAATGTACGAACTTTTAAATATCATTAACATGCGATGTTGTGTGTGTGTGTGTGTATATAACAGTTCTATCTGTGAACACATGAATGGGTTTATGCGGGAACGGGTTTCTCATGGCTATTCTCTCGTTCCCCTGCGCTTTCGAGTGTGTGTTGTTGCCTCACCGTGTGTGAGGATGATCTACTCAAGCCTCAGGAAACCTGTGCGGTTCTTCTTTTTGTTCCCCCTTTTCACCACTTCACACACCTCAGAAGCAGATCTGCTGCTCTGATTAGCGGCTAACGAACGCAACTGTTGATCGTGTTTCACATGTTTTTACTGCTGCCTTTGTGTGTGACCGTGCACCGGATTGTCATGGCAACACCTACACTAACAACAACCTCCAGTGTGTGGCAGCATTTCACTCCTTCACTTACTGTGTCGTGTCACATGTACGTCATAGCGCAGTGAAATCTGTGAAACCACTTAAGTTCTTAAGCTGGGGTTAAAGAGCAGGGTCAGTCAGGATACAGCGCCCCCTGGAGGACACAGGGTTAAAGGCCTTGTTCAAGGATTCAACAGGGGCAGCTTGGTGGTGCTGGGTCTTGAACCCTCAACCTTCTGACCAGTAACCCAGACCCTTAGCCACCTAAGCCCTGACAATCCTCAGCCCTGATATCTCGAGTTCCTATAAAACAGTCCTTTTTTTTAAACGACATATAACTAAATCAGTGTTATATCTAGAGCTTCTACAGGAATGTTAATCAAAATGTTTTTTTTTCTCTCTTTTATCAGACGGCAAAACTGGCCAGTCAGGCAACTCTAAAGGTATGCATCACTCACAAACACACACATTCACCCACACACAATAAATCTTTTGAAGTGATTTATATGTATGAGTCATATTTTACAGTTTTGTGCAAGTGTGCATGAGTGATTCAGTCTCAGATGAGTCTCACCGCTATAACAGTTATAGTAAAGCTTTAACTGTTTAAGTAAGGCTTTAATTCTCGTTAAATTTTTAATCGCGTATTGAGTTACACTGAAACAGAAACAAGACTCTGAGCTGTGCTAAGAACACACACACACACACATGTAAGACATGTAAGGAGTATTTCACACATGCAGAGTAATGATGATGATTAGTGTGTAATATCAGTGTCACGCTGAGGGACACTCAGACCACAGAGGCCACAGAACTTGTCCCCTAATTTACACCTCACTGATTAATTAAGATTTTAAATGTATTAGTTATGGGTGTGTGAGTGTGTGTAAAATTAAAGTTAATTCCTGTTGCGTTGCATCACTTCCTGCTGCTCTCTGTGGACTAAAGTTAAGAGGCTATAAACCACCGCCTGAGCCGGTAAACTGCCGCTGCCGCATGCCCGTCTCTTCTCACTTTTAGTTTTTTTTTGTTTTGTTTATGAGTCTGATAGTTTGTATCATTCGATATCAACTTGTTTGGCTGCTTAACATATGTCCTTGAACATCAGTGTAACATCACCATCACATTTTTTTGTTTTGTTTTTGTTTGTTTCGCTTGGCCAATCAAATGTGTCCTGAGCAGATGAATGTAGCCTTTATTAAATAAATTACTGTATATGCAGATAAATAAGTAGCATTTAAGTACAAGATAAAAAAAGTGAGTGTTAGTCGCTGATTGATTTAAGAGTGAATGATTTAATTAGTTAATTAATTGAGGTAATTAACGAGCTTTAGTATATGATATCGTCTGTGTTTTTTTTCAGCGTTAGTGAGGCAGCTCCTAAAAACTGTATTGCATTACTGTAATGCACACTAGGTCACTTCTCCTTGTGCGCATTTAAAACCAGCTAGGGAAAGTTAACCACTGACTCAGGGCATTCTGGGATATTTGGTTCATGAAATAAGGCTAAATAAAACGCACGCGTCGATTTAATCTCCATCTGCAGCGCACAAGCATGCTTCACTGTGCTACGGCTGTGTGTGTGTGTGTGTGTGTGTGTGTGTGTGTGCGTGTGTGTGTGTGTGTGTGTGTGAGAGAGACTAAATCATTCATCATGTCAGAATTCTCACTCGTACTCTCCCTCTTGCCAGGCGGCTGAGTTAGGCCAAACTTTAAACCAAACTGTTATCAAACCTACACAGGAGAAGGTAAAGACTGACCTCATCCTCACTGATTCACCAGGGGGTAGGGCTTGTTGGTGGTGGAGAGGAGCAGACTAACCGACTAACTCTCTCATTCACAATCTTGTAATTATTTCACAAATAATTAATTGGTTAGTTTAACAAATGATTAATTAATACATTTAATAGATGATTAAGTGATTAGTTTACAAATGATTTAGTGATTTGTTTAATAAATGATTCAGTGATTCGTTAAATTCTAACAAGCTCTCCAAATGCCAGTGCAATATTCCGACTTGTCTTTAATCAATTACAATTAAAGAACCATGACGTACAGCTGATTTGCATAAGCAAAAGTGGGGATGAGCTGAGTGAATGATGTATGTGTGTGTGGCTCATTTAGGTTAAAGATGGAAAGTTGTTTGATGAAGTCGGCGTCAGCTTCAGTGACTTTGCCTCCAAGGTAGGAGACACAGCCTGTCACGCCCATTTCCTCCAAACTGAGAGTCATGGGATACACTTGTTTACTTCCCCCTCATCAAGTGCCCTTGGCTGCTTATTTAGAGGCATTCTGTAATTGTACTGTACTTTCCTTAAGTGGACATCAGTGCAGATGACAGAACCAGAAGTTAGTGCTGCACTGATGCCCTCTTCAGTTCAAGCTAGAGTTAGAGCAGCATATGGACTTGCTGAGTAATACACACCTGCAGTGTGTGCGCGTGTGTATAGTAACACCTAAAGGGTGTAGGGGAAGTAGAGAAGAGCTCATCAGTGCTCTGGAGTGTAACCCCAAGCATCTCAGAGGAAGAGGCTGTGGCAGAGCTTTACTGATTATTTCGATAATAACGCTTGTGTTTTTATTCTCTGTGCTGCGAATGATTCTGATGGTAAGTTAATGAGCACATTATCATCTTGTTTAGGTCTTTACTGGGGCTTAAGTCACAAGTTTATGCTTTTATTTAAGAGTTATTTTAGTGTGTGTGTGTGTGTGTGTGTGATTCAGGTTCAGGGTGCTGGAGCGAAAGGGTGGAAAGACATGAGCTCATTCTTCAGTGGAAAACCAGATGAAGCTGCTGATGGGTAACTTATTATTTTATTTTATAGAGTCAGTTACACTTAGGGTTATCACAGAGAAGGAATTTGCAGTATTTTATTATTTATATCATTCATCATGAAAAAAGTGGTGTTTTTATACCTGCGGTCGTACTCGTGGAGGGGGCGGTCATTCACGTTAACTCCCTTAAAGACATATGTGTTGTATTGTTCAAAACTAACTGCAAGGCATTTTCCTCTGTGGCTAGTAAAATTCTTAGACTCCTTATTCTTGAGTAATAATAAACCTGAACAGAAATTACTTGCACTTTACTTAACTCAAGAGTTTTACTACAAATGTGGCTTTTATTTATATATAAATTTGTCCTATTTTGAAATTCATTTTATCGCATAGTTATAAATGTGTTTCATTTATACGTGATGAAGGAAAATATAAAGATTTAAATCACTGTAAATGTTACTGTAGTAGTTGAAAGTGTAACGCTGTGATTAATTTGCTGAGTAAATCCTCCAGTCCTGCAGGGGGCGATGTGTATCACAGTGACTCAGCCGGATATCAGAACAGCGAAAGTGTCGATCACGGCTTCTGGGATGCGTTCGGCACTAGCGCTAACGACAAGACCAGGAAGTCCCCAAGCAGCGAGAGTTGGACACAGGTGGAGAACTCGGGCGGGAAGAAGAGCTCAGACAGCTGGGAGAACTGGGGCTCTGACAACAAGCACAGCACCGGGGACAGCTGGGAGAACTGGGAGAACCACTGGGAGAACGGCGCCGAGAGCAAGAGCAAGAAAAGCCCTAAAGCTGAGGAAGAGGGCTGGGACAATTCCAACTGGTAAAGTGGCCAGCTAAACATCTGGGTACATGGGAACTGGAGAAAACAAACATACTATAAAAAACATCTCTCACACACACCCACGGTGCTGAAACATCACCACACACTTCTGTACACAGGTAACACTCCATCATGACTCAGCACTTTACTACAACACCTCCATTCTGGTTCTGTCCTAAACCGTGACGTTCACTGTTAGCAGCGTGACCAGAATGTCACCTATTTCGGCTCTGTCCCAAATACATCACAAATAATTTACTGTTTGTTTATTGTTATAAATTGACAAGTTTTAGCTCTGATGGTAAAAAATTAGAGCTAATACAGCTAGCACTAGCTAGTGACTAATAAACAGTGCTCTAGTGTTACCATAGCAACCCCACACACACACACATACACACACACACACACACACACACACACACAGCCTTTAATCGGGAAAATGAAGATGGACCAGCTGTCAGTTTCTCACACTTTATATTTCTTTACCACACACGCACAGACTCGTGCTGATGTGGACATAAGTATCTCACACACAGGTGTTAGAGATGTGCGTGTGTGTGTATTTGGATGCTCTTGTTTAAATCATGTTGTATAGATATTGTTCTACGGTGTGTTTATGGATAATTATTTCCAGTTAAAGTCTGATTAATGTTAATAGGCCGCACGTATAAAACACCAGATATGTGTTTGGTGTAAAATATCCAGCTGTTCCTCTTAGTCTTGATTATTTTACAGATGTAAAGTTGCAGAAACGCTTTCTCCTGAGTGTGTGAACAACCGTTGTGTTTAGGGTGATCTGCAGCGTTAATGTGATGTTTATTCGTCTTTAGTTATTTATTATTTCATATTCTGTCTGAAACACCCATGATTATAAAAGTGTTGAAAACCTAATCAGATTAAAGAATTAAAGATTAAAGACTGAATTCAGTATTTTATCTTATATCTGAATACCTCCCTCCTCACACACACACATTTTTACATCAGTTTTAAATCTGACTCAGTTTCATGTACTTTTAAATTACATTAATTTCCAGATTTGTATTATTACTACAGTATAATTAGTAGTTGTTCCTGTCAGGATCAGCGGCTCCTTTAATTCCGCCTCTCCTCAGAATAATTGACATTTTGGGCAGCCAATAAAAAAAGAAGCACTTTTTTTAAAAGCCCGCCTACTGACCACAGGGTTGCCAGATCTGTATACTTCATGCCACACTCTTTTTCCTCCAACACTATACTGATAAGCAATATTCTTGCATTTTGTTTTATTCACTTATTTCATATTTACATTTATATTATTTCTATCAAGAGAGTGTTATTAAATATTTAATGTTTGTCACTGTAATAATTGTTTTCACGGCATACACCATTTACTTAACAGCATGCATCATGTCCTATGTATTATACATCATCAATACACTATACATCATATATACTATATAGTATGTCTTATACACATTACATGATATCTATCATGTACTACATCATACATTATATAATTTATATTGTACACCATATCACCTGTTTTCTGAGGAGACTGAAAGAGGCTTGGAAAACATTTATCACTGTACTACAGGAAGCATCTTCACCAACCTCACCTTGGTGTGGTACAGCAACCGCAACACCAAAGCCTTTCAGCAGGTGCTAAAACCTGACCAACAAATCACTGACAGACCAGCCATGCTCACTTTGAGAACCTGGAGGACAGCAGGAGTATATCAGTGTGTAGCAGGACCCACTGGTAAATCTCACAATCTCATCTCCTTTTAAATGTGTCTTAGTAATAATGTACGTACTGTAAAGTGCCATGCTAGTATGTGCACAGAGCTTTATCAGTGATCTCCCAGAGAGCTAATGACTGGCCCATCGCCACCATCAGGCAACAGAATATTTAGTCAACACGCTATTATACCTTAGGTAATGTAGAAAATAATTAGAGATAAGACACTATAATTATCACACACACATACCTTATATCAGACCACTTGAAATAGTTGCTTATTAACTTCCTCCTGTTTAACCCTAAAAAGACAGAAGTACTGGTCCTAGGACACAGTAACTCTTGATGGCCTTACTGTTTCATCATGTACAACAATAAAAGACCTTGGTGTGATTATACTGTAGATGCCAGTCTTTAATTTGAAGCTCCTGTATATAGTATTAATAGGATAGCATTCTTTCATCTCAGACATACTGCCAAAATAAGGAATATATTGTCACTACATGATGCAGAAAAAATAGATCATGTTTTTTTTTTTTTAATCCTCTAGATTGGATTCTTTTAACGCCTTACTGTCTGGATGTTCAACTAGGTGCATAAACAAGTTCCAGTTAGTCCAGAATGCAGGAGCGAGCGTCCTCACTATAACCAGAACATATGAGCACATCACCCCTATCTTTTATATTAATTTAATATCATAAAATACTACTTTTTACCTATAAACCACTCAGTTTCACGCCACACACTCACACGTTTTCAGGTTTCACGCCACAATGCTAATGTCTTATTAGCTATGCCTGCTTCGATCAAGGAATGCAGGCTGTTTGTCAGTACAGCGTATTATGAAAACCCCAGAAGGGGGAAGAGCTTTTTCTTACAAAGACCCAAAGTTATGGAATCTTCCAATTAATGTTTGGGACATTGACACAGTCACAATGTCTAAGTCTAATGTATTGCCTTTTTGAGTAATAGATGAGATCTGAGATTTTCTACCTATTTCCTACTACTTACTTTTTTAAATGTCTTTAAAAAATATTTTGTCATGTACCATATATTTTGAGTTGCATTTGATTATAAGGATTTATGTATAAGATTGAAAATACACCAATCAGTTATAACATTGTGCCTTGAAAAAGCACTGACCCATCGAGGCCTGGACTTTACTAGACTTCACTAGAAAGTGTGTGTGTCTGGAACAAAAGTCTTTTAGTGTGTGAGGTGAAGTCTTCATAGAATGGATGTGTTTCTCCAGCATGTCCCACAGATGCTCGATCGGATTGAGGTCTGGAGAATTTGGAGGCGGAATCAACATTTTAAACTCAGTATAATCTTCCTCTTCATCTACTGTTCCCTAGCAATGTGTGCCGTTTCAGGGCGCATTATCCTGCTGAAAGAGGCCACTGCCATCAGGGAACACAGTCTCCATGGGTGTTAGGGGTGTAACTCGATCTGTAACAGTGTTTAGGTGGGTGATACTTGTCAGAGGAACATCCACAGGAAGGAATGGACCAAAGGTTTGTCAGGAACATCCCGAGGAACATCCACAGGAAGGAATGGACCAAAGGTTTCCTAGCTGAACATTGCACAAAGCATCACATTACCTCCACTTGTTTGCCTTTTCCTATAGTGCATTCTGGTGCTGTTTCTTCTCCAGGTAAGCAACACACACACACACACACACACACACACACACACACACACTGTATGTGCACATGATGTAAAAGAGAGCATGATCTATCAGACCAGGCCATCTTATTCCATTGCCTCGTGGTCCACTTCAGATGGTAACATGGTTTTGGTGGAGGACACGGGTCACCCATGTGTACCCTGATCGCTCTGCAGCGACGCAGATCCATACAACAGCAATGCACCGTTTGTTCTGTTGCACTGTTTATCAGAATGTTTGTTCTGAATCCTTTCTATCTGAATCAACATTGACTTTTTCAGCAGTTTCAGTTTTTATTGGGTCAGACTCCACAGGCCAGCCTTCATTCCCCATGAACATCTCACAGGAGCTGCTATTTAGGAGATGGTCTGAGCAGCAGTCTTCTAGACAACCCCACTTTGTCACAATGAGCCGCTCAGATCTTTAGACACGGAGAACTGCCTGTCCGTTTGCTGCCCAATTGACAGGTGGCGCTGTAAGCTGGCAATCGGTGTTACTCAGCTGACCTGGCGCTGGGGTTAACGCTGAGTGTGTGTCGCTCCGTGACGCTGCGAGGGATTTAAAGAGCTGTCGGGGACTGTGGGTTCGTGGTGGATCTGGCAACCCTGGTCTCTGCGGGAGGATGTGTTGAGTATGGAGGAGAACCGGAGGAGAAGTCACAGCGTTACAGCGCACTGATCCACTCACACAGGTATTATACACACGCCTTATAACACACCACCAACACCGCCGCATCACCTGTGTGTGTGTGTGTGTGTGTGTTATTGTTACACACAGGACGGAACCGAGAAAAATATATATGTGTGTGTGTGTGTGTGTGTGTGTGTGTGTGTTAAAGCCGCAGAGGAGCGCCGTCACTGCACACTGATGTCAGGGTTATTTTATTGATTAATAGTGGTGTGTGTGTGTGTGTGTGTGTGTGTGTGTGTGGAGGAGAGCTGCTGAGCGGAGTCTTCTCCTCCTGTAACATCACTCCATCACTATCTCTTCATGAGTCTCTCCATCTCCATCACTCCATCAATCCATCATTATAACTCCATCTCTCATCTCTCCATCACCATCTCTCATCACTCCATCAATGCATCATTATAACTCCATCACTCCATCACTCCATCACCATGTCTCATCACTCCATCGCTATCTCCATCTCTCCATCACCATCAATCCATCATTATAGCTCCATCACTCCATCACTATCTCCATCTCTCCATCTCTCCATCGCTATCTCCATCTCTCCATCACCATCTCTCGATCACTCCATCAATGCATCATTATAACTCCATCACTCCATCACTATCTCCATCTCTCCATCGCTATCTCCATCTCTCCATCACCATCTCTCGATCACTCCATCAATGCATCATTATAACTCCATCACTCCATCACTCCATCACTATCTCCATCTCTCCATCTCTCCATCAATCCATCATTATAACTCCATCACTCCATCACTATCTCCATCTCTCCATCAATCCATCTCTCCATCACTATCTCCATCAATCCATCATTATAACCCCATCACTCCATCACTATCTCCATCTCTCCATCACCATCTCTCGATCACTCCATCAATGCATCATTATAACTCCATCACTCCATCACTCCATCACTATCTCCATCTCTCCATCTCTCCATCAATCCATCATTATCACTCCATCACTATCTCCATCTCTCCATCAATCCATCTCTCCATCACTATCTCCATCAATCCATCATTATAACCCCATCTCTCCATCACTATCGCCATCACTCCATCACTATCTCCATCTCTCCATCACCATCTCTCTATCACTCCATCAATCCATCACTATCTCCATCTCTCCATCTCTCCATCGCTATCTCCATCTCTCCACCACCCCATCAATCCATCACTATCACTTCATCTCTCCATCACTAACTCCATCACTCCATTATTAACACTTCATCTCTCCATCACTATCTCCATCTCTCCATCACTCCATCACTATCACTTCATCTCTCCATCACTATCTCCTCTCCATCACTTCATCACTATCACTTCATCTCTCCATCACTATCTCCATCACTCCATCACTATCACTTCATCTCTCCATCACTATCTCCATTAATCCATCAATCCATCATTATCACTTCATCTCTCCATCACTATCTCCATCTCTCCATCACTCCATTAATCCATCACTATCACTTCATCTCTTTATCACTATTTCCATCTCTCCATCACTCCATCACTTCATCTCTCCCTCAATCCCTCACTATCACTTCATCTCTCCATCACTATCTCCATCTCTCCAGCACTCCATCAATCCATCACTATTACTTTATCTCTCCATCACTATTTCCATCACTCCATCACTTCATCTTTCCATTACTATCACCATCTCTTCATCAATCCATCACTATCACTTCATCTCTCCATCACTATCTCCATCTCTCCATCCCTCCATTAATCCATCACTATAACTTTATCTCTCCATCACTATCTCCATTACTCCATCAATCCATCACTATCACCTCATCTCTTCATCACTATCTCCATCTTTCGATCACTCCATCAATCCATCACTATTACTTCATCTCTCCATCTCTCATCACCATCACTGCCAGTCTCTCTCTCCATCACTATCTCTCTGCCCAGACATCACCACCTCTCATCACTCCATCATTATCACTCCATCACTATCTTTCCATCATTATCGCTCCATCACTATCTTTCCATCATTATCACTCCATCACTATCTCTCCGTCACTACCACTCCATCACGATCTCTCTGTCATTATCACTCCATCACTATCTCTCATCACTATCACTTCATCTTTCAATCACTCCATCACCATCTCTCTCCATCACTGCATCGGTCCATCACTACTTTACTATCTGTCCATCTCTCCATCACTATCTCTCATCACTATCACTTCATCTTTCAATCACTCCATCACTATTTCTGCATCAACATCTCTTCATTATTTCTTCCTGTGTTCTATCCTTTCTTTCCCTCTCCTTTGTTTACCCCTCCATCATTTCTTTCGTGCACTCGCAGCATCAGGTTTCTGTCTGAGTGAGTTAGTGTGCAGTCTCTCTCTCTCTCTCTCTCTCTCTCACACACACACACACACACACACACACACACACACACACACACACACACACACAGCTATAAGATCTTGCACAGTCTGCATTAGTGTCTCTCTAATGCATGAGTCATCGAGAATCCACACACACGTGCGTGCACACTATCTACACATGAACATTTTGTGTTTATTTTTAAATTGTGTAAAATTAATTTACATGACGATGAAATCAAATTAAACACACTGGAAGTGAAGTCACACACACACACACACACGCACACACACACACACACATACAAAACCAGTGTGTGACCTGTCCTTCTTTACACTGTGAATGAAACGAACAGCGATCTCACAAACCTTTTACTTGAATCACTTTTTTATTTGGAGGAAAACACACACACACGTCTCTCCAGTGTGAGCCAGTTTCACTGCTGCAGTGTGTGAGAAGTGTGTGAACATTCCCTCTGGTGTTTACGAGCGGAGGATGAGTGTGTGTTTGTCCACCGTCTGTGGTTTATTCCAGTTTCAGTAGAAATCAGATTGAAAGCAGATTAACACCGCGCTGCACTCACACACACACACACACACACACACACACACACACACACACACACACACACACACAGACACGTATCGCAAACACACTCAGGTTATTTATTAAAGACTCAAATTCACAATAATTCTGTCTCACTTCAGGTGTAACATCATCACCAAAACTTTATGAAGTCTAAGTGTGTTTGTCATCAGGAGATTCAGAACACAGACACCCCCCGGCCCCCCCAAACACACACACACACACACACACACACACACACACACACACTCAAAGTAAAATCAGCCATGACGCAACAATAGGAAACAGCTGAGGAGCTGAAATATGTGTTTAGTTTTTTTTATCTGTAAAATACAGCAGTGTGTAAAGCTGTGTAAACTTTATCTCATCCTGTTTGTGTGTGTGTGTGTGCATCTGTGTGTTTGTGTGTGTGTGTGTGTGTGTGTGTGTGTAGGATGCCGCCTCCCTTAGACATTGTGAAAGTGGCCGTCGAGTGGCCCGGAGCGAACGCACAGCTCATCGAGATCGACCAGGTCTGAACTCCTCCTCCTCCTCCTCCTCCTCCTCCTCCTCCTCTTCCTCACACTACTGATGATTTATCTTGTAGTTCTTTCATCAATGTGTGTTTGTGTGTGTGTGTGTGTGTTCCAGAAAAAGCCGCTCTCCTCCATTGTAAGAGAAGTGTGTGATGGGTGAGTAAACATGACCAAGTACCACCTTTCCTAATTAAAGACTGCTGTTCATCACACCACCATCCTCTCTGATTGATTGGTCAGAATCGTGTTGATTAAATCTTAAAACAGCGGCTCAGGTAGCGCAAGTTTCTATTAATGTCATTGCGCTGATACGTTGACGGACACATTCTGGAGACTTTGCCTTAATACGTTATCTTTTAAATGTTTCCATAGCAACGGCTTATTTACATGGACGTATCCAGCGCTGTATGCTTCACTTGATCCTTAACAGATTAGAAACGGGTTGATAACAATGTAACCATGTTGTTGATTTGATGAAGTCAAGTGATTGGCTACGTAGCGTGTGTGAGGCGTGTCGAGAATTCATTCCTTTAAGAGGTGTGTCAGGACAGCAGCTCATTGCATTTAAAGCTACAGGCACTGAGACAGGAGACAGCTGAGTAGTGGCGGAGGACGGGACCCGAGCTGGGGTTCAGCTGGAACGTTGACGGACACATTCGGGAGTCTTTGCCTTAATACGTTATCTTTTAAATCTGCAGGAAAGTCCTGTGCTTGGACCCTGATGATGTCATAAAGGTCCTACTGAGTATTTAATAGTGATGGCCAGATGGAGCCTCATTTAGGTGTCGAGGCTTCACAGCCAGTAGTTTCACCATAAGGTTCATTTCATGAAGCTTCATGCAAGGGCTCATTGTACTTTAATGTGATTATAAGGATTATGTGTAGCAACTAGATCGTAACATCGCAAGTGGCAGGAATAATATGTGCACGCAGCTGCACTGTTCAAGGAAAAGTTTACGCACATAATCAATAACCGTGAATATTTGAAAATTAACTAAAGAGTGCGTGAGCCTTAACTTAAGTGCCGAACGAGTCACGTGATTCCAGCAAATGTGAGGCTTGGTTAGTCATTGGTCACGTGACTCTCAGTGGAAGCATGCTTCATTTGGACACGCCCCCTTCTGCTCAATACAAGCTTCGGAGCTTCAGTAACCTCACTAGTATATAATGTGCCGATTGATGTGTTTTATCAGATGGTCTCTGTCGGGGTCAGAGCAGTTCGCATTACGCTACGCTGATGGAGCTCAGCTTTATATCACCGAACAGGTAACACGCATACACACTTCTGATATAGTATCTGCAGTGTGTATTTGATTAAAGTGGATTGTGTTTGTGTATCTCAGAGCCGTGGAGAAATCAAGAACGGCACCATCCTGAGATTAGCCATCTCTCCGGTAAACACACGCTAAAGATTCATTTTATCTCTCGTCTGATGTTAAACACTGAAGGTGTGTTTAGGGATTTAAATTCTAAACTCAGAAGAGCGCTGACTATATTAATCCCACACCTGGGTGTTACACATTTAATAAGAGAATTTGGTGTATTGTCACCTCTGTTTGTGTGTCTGCATGTGTGTGTGTGTGTGTGTGTGTGTGTGTGTGTTGCTGACAGGCTCGAGCGGCTCGTCAGCTCCTCGACAGGATTCAGTCTCTGAGCATCGACGCTCGTCTGGAGGCGCTGAAGGAGCTGGCCAAGCTCTCAGCTGACCCCACCTTCGCTACCGAGTTCATCAACATCGAGGGGATTAACACACTCGCACGACTGGTGGAGAGCGGGACACAGTGAGACACACACACACACACACACACACAGACAGACGATAACTCATCACATCACACATCCACACTCACGCAGACTTAAAGCTCTGCCCAGGTTTATTCCCACACGGCACCTGAGAGTTCTCAGTCGTGTGCAGTGGGATGATGTTATTTATACTGTGTGTGTGTGTGTGTGTGTGTGTGTGTGTGTTGTAGTTTTGGTGAGATGTTGGCCTTCACACTCACTGCGTTTCTGGAGCTGATGGATCACGGCATCGTATCATGGGATATGATCTCGCTGTCTTTCATTAAACAGGCACGTATATTCACACACACACACACACACACACACACACACACACACACACACACACACACACACACACACACACACACACAGAAATGAGTGGTGGGGTTACAAAGAGGGGTGTTGTCAGTGTTTGTGGGGTTACGTAGAGGGGTGTGGTAGGGCGGCAGGATGACATTATGGGGCGGGGTTACATTATGTGTGGGTGGAGTTACATTATGTGTGGGCGGGTTTACATTATGTGTGGGCGGAGTTACATTATGTCACAGTCAGGAGGATGTGAAGTTAATAAATTAGGTGTAAAGGCATCTCACATCCAGTTCTGAGTCCCTGCTGTTTCCTAGCAACCGTCACCATGGTATCTTTGTCTGTCTATATCTTTGTCTCTCTATTGTCTTTTTTACACTCTATCTTTGTCTATCCTTCCGTCATTCTCTACCCTCCCTCTTTCTCTTCCTCCCACCTTTCTCTCTCTCTCTCTCTCCTTCCCCTCTCCTCCCTCTCTCCCTCTCTCCCTCTATCTGTCCCTCTCTCTCCCTCTTCCTCCCACCTTTCTCTCTCTCTCTCTTCCCCTCTCCTTCCCCTCTCCTCCCTCTCTCCCTCTATCTGTCCCTTTCTCTCCCTTTTTCTCCATCGCTCCCTCTCTCTCCATCGCTCCCTCTCAAGATTTAAAAGTGCTTTATTGGCATGACAAATATTTACATTTATATTGCCCCCCTCTCTCTCTCTCTCTCTCCCTCTCTCTCTCTCTTCCTCTTTCCCTCACACTCTCTTCGTGAGATGAAAGCTGAGGTTATTAACAGTAATGAGTAGTTGTGCAGTGACAGACGAGGTTGTATGCCTGTTGTGCTCAGATCGCGGGTCACGTGACCCAGCCGCTGGTGGACGTTTCTATCCTGCAGCGCTCCCTGGCGGTGCTGGAGAGCATGGTGCTGAACAGCTGCACTCTGTACCACCGCATCGCTCAGGAGATCCCCATCACACAGCTCATCACACACCTGCAAGTGTGAGCACTTACACACACACACACACGCAGACACACACATACACACCTCTAACACACACGCACACACACACTCACACACACACACTACACACAACACACACGGCTTTGTTCCAAACATCACAGTGTCTTTAACACCAGGCGGTCTCTGACCTGAAGTGGCACACCTCACACCTCAGGTGGAGCTACATCATGGGGTCAGGGTTCAGCTCAAAAGGGGCGTGTCTGAGATACGTGTGTGTAAAAGGACCGAGGTATATGACACTATACTGAGGAGCTATGGTGTTTGGGACAGAGCCATAGTGATGATGAAATTAGCTGGAGAGCGAGATACGTCTAACTGTCTGTCTGATCTCAGGTCCAATCAGGAGATTCAGACCTACGCCATTGCTCTGATCAATGCCCTGTTCCTTAAAGCGCCTGAGGACAGACGCCAGGTACACACACACACACACACACACACACACACACACACACATTGTGAGCACCTGCCATTATCCTTCTACCATGTCATCGCTCTATCCTCCTGCATTCTATCTCATTCTATCTTCTTCATCCCTTTATCTCTCTTCCTCATTCCTCCATCATGTGCACTCTGGAGCTTCATGTCTTTCTGTGAGTACTCTTCGTCATCATCGCAGCATTCCTCATTCTTCTTGTTCACTCCGCACAGTGATTGTGATATTTTATTATCTTTTGTGTTTAGCTGAATTGTGTGTTTATTTGCAGAATGTTTAACTCATCAGACTATAAACTACCCAAATCTCAAAAATCAAATATTTATTTATTTTGTGTGTGTGTGTGTGTGTGTGTGTGTGTGTGTGTGTGTGTGTTATAGGAAATGGCCAGCACGTTGATACAGAAGCATTTGCGCTCCATCATCCTCAATGTAAGGGTTTTTATTCTTACACTCATACAAACTATGCAAATGACCAAGGGGACTTAACCAAGGGGGCTTATTTAAAGGAACTTAATTGAGGAGATTTTAACCTTTTTACTTAATCAAGGGAAATTATTTAAGTGGATTTGTTTAAGAAGACTTAACCAAGCGGAACTATTTAAGGGTACTTAACCAAGGGTACTTACAGTAACTCATGGGACTTATTTAAAGGGAGTTAATTAAGGGGACTTAACCAAGGTAACCTATTTAAGGGAATTTAAGCAAGGGTAATTAAAGAGGACTTATTTGGGAGGACATAACCAAGGGGCATAACCAATGGAATCTAAGAGAACTCAGCCAAAGGGGATTTAACCAACTCCCCTTATTTAAAACGCCTTAATCAAGTCATTTAATCTCTTACTTTATTCTTATTTCTTTATTAGCATTGTGTGTAACGTATGTATTTTCCATCGTCCCTGCAGCACGTGATTCGTGGGAATCGCCCAATTAAAGCGGAAATGGCGCATCAGCTATATGTGCTGCAGGTTCTGACCTTTAACCTTCTGGAGGAGCGAATGATGACCAAAATGGACCCAAACGATCAGGTGATTTATCTTGACCTACAGCCTGTTGAGATGTCAGATTGCAGCAGCAACCCTGTGTGATAAACACTGTAATTAATACTGAGAAGATTAGAAGTCCCCTACATATGTACATGCTCTGTTTCGAGCACTCGTTCATAAATTCAGTTTGTTCATAAGTTTAACAAACATTGTCTAGGTACTAGGACACTAACATAATTGGCTATACACAGTATAACATTACCATGTTCCATGATCTAGTCCTTGTTGTTTAGAATCGTGCCTATGGTGGAACGATTCATGTTAAAAGAACGAAGATGAATGTCTTTCATCTTTCCACCTTTCTCCATTTTCTCAATTATTTTCACTTTTGTCTCCATAATTTTCACTTGGCGCTTTAATCCTTGCTTCCGAACATCCTTGGATGAACACTGCATGCATGTACGCCGGACATGTGATCTAACTTCTGCGATTGAACATGCGTGAAGGTGTGTTTGTATCTTCAAAAGTTTTTTTAAAAATTGTTTGTATGTAGGGGACTTACTGTCTTCTTCTTTGACTTTCAGCCGTTCCCTTTCATGGGTCGCCACAGCGAATCATCTGCCTCCATCTAATCCTATCATCTTCATCCTCTTCTCTCACACCAACTAACTTCTTGTTCTCTCTCACTACATCCATAAATCTCCTCTTTGGTCTTCCTCTAGACCTCCTGCCTGCTACTTTTTTGCACACGTTCCAACCTGCCTAACACCAAGTCCTGCATCGTCTTTGGCTCCTGCCTCTTCTGGAAGAACGTATTCACTACTGCCATTTTTAAAGTCCACCACCATCTGTCCTTCTGCGTTCCTGTCCTGAAGACCAAACCTGCCCATCATATTTTCACCTCTGTTCCCTTCCCCAACATGTCCATTAAATGTTTAAATAATTTCTTCTTCTCTTCTAACTCTCATCCTATCTGTGAGGCATAACCACTAACATTGCACATCACACCTTCAATTTCCATCTTCAGACAATCCCCCTATCTGATACTCTTTTCACCTCCAGAACATTCCTTAAAAATTCTTCTTTCAGGATAACTCCTACTTCATTTCTTTTCCTGCCCACACCATGGTGAAACATGAACCCTGCTCCTAAGCTTCTAGCCTTGCTACCTTTCCACCTGGTTTCCTGGATACACAGTACTGTATATCCACCTTCTTTCTTTGCATCATGTCAACCAACTCTTTTGCCTTCCGTCATAGTCCAACCACTTAAAGTCCCTACTTTCACTTATACACTTTGGTCTTTCTTCTTCTCTCTCTCTCTGTGTCCACGAACACGCCTTCCTCCTCTCCTTCTTTAATCAACCAACCAATAGTAGCCCATTTCCACCGGCGCCCTGTAGGTGAAAAGCACTGGTGGCGCACGTTGTTAATCTGGGCCACGACCGATCCGGTATGGAAGTTTGACAAACGTTTGGCAAAATCAGTTGCCCTTCCTGCCCAACTCTGGGACTGGGACTGGCGTAAGAAGACACTGAATTGTACCCCCCTGTGAACATTTACAGGCTCACTGGTTACACTGGATTGTGCTCCCCATAAACATTTACATTTTCTAATTCATGGTATAATTATATAGTATAATTTTATTACTAAAATAACTATTCATAAAATATGCATCGTAATCATTTTAATAAAAAACATACTTTATTTCTTAATCTTTCCATGTAAAGACCATCACCATTCTCACACTTTTTCTTCTGCTGGACATGATTAAATAATGGCACCCCTGTGTGTGTATGTGTGTGTGTGTGTGTGTGTGTGTGTGTGTGTGTATGTGTTCAGGCTCAGAGAGACGCCCTATTTGAGCTGCGCAGGTTGGCGTTTGATGGTGAAGGCGACCCGACTGGCACAGAGAAGAGAAAAGCTCTTTACACTAAGGACTACAAACTGCTCGGCTTTACCGTTAGTCCCTCTCTCATACACAAACACACACACACACACACACACACACATGCACACGCACAGATAAAAAAAAGAAAGATAGAATAAGTGTGTTGATGTGTGTGTGTGTGTGTGTGTGTGTGTGTGCTGCAGAATGGTGTGAACCCCGCACTGGATTTCACTCAGACGCCGCCGGGACTGCTGGCTCTCGATAACATGCTCTATCTCGCTAAAGTCCACCCTGATACCTACACACGGGTAACACACACATACACACAATCAATTACATAATGTTAGTTGCATTACACTCGAGTTGTGAAACTGTATTTAAGATGCAAAGGCTCACACACGGGTTTATTATCAGAAGTGTGTGTATATGTGTGTGTGTGTGTGTCAGATTGTTCTGGAGAACAGCAGTCGTGAGGATAAACACGAGTGTCCTTTTGGTCGGTGTGTGATTGAGCTGACGAGAATGTTGTGTGAAATACTACAGGTTGGAGAACTACGTATGTAACGCGCACACACACACACACACACACACACGCACAGTCAGTTTTTAATACACACCAATGTAAAGTAACTGGTAAAGTAAATTGTGTGTGTGTGTGTGTGTGTGTGTGTGTGTGTGTGTGTGTGTGTGTGTGGGTGTGTAGCGAACGAGGGCTGTAATGATTATCACCCCATGTTCTTCACTCATGATCGAGCGTGGGAGGAGTTTTTCTGCGTCTGTATCCAGCTGCTTAATAAAACCTGGAAGGAGATGAGAGCCACGACTGAGGACTTTAACAAGGTGTGTGTGTGTATATGTGTGTGTGCTTGCATGCATTCATTTATTTATTTTTCGATTGCTTTTCCTGGTGGAGATTGCACACACACTCCAGATCCAAGTCCCATCACTTCAAGAGACACCATAAGTCCCAACATGAGCTCAGAATTTCTCCAGGAACACCATGTCCATTAGAGGTTCCCTCTTCTGCATCTCATCCACTTCCTCCAGAAACTCCAGACCTGCTGCTTGGTTTTTACTCACATCAGTCTGGTTTGTCCTTCCTGAGACTCTCACATCCACTGGGAGAATCTCCTACTGCCTCTAGAAGGCGTTCTCCTCCTGATTAGGAAGCTTAGGTTTGGAGTGCATGCTGTAAGGACTATAATATATAGCACTCAGGGGTGATTTTCCACATTACAAAGCCACTCTCCTCAGGTGGTGGAGCCACAGGATAGCGCCACCTGGCCATCTCAGGTAGAATCAGATGGGGTTATGAGGGTGCCCTAGGTCCCAGACACTCTTCTGCAGTCTCCACCTGCAGGAGTGGGTCCTGGTTACCTCTAGATCAGGATACACTAAGTGTGTGTTACACATTTCACGAGGTGTTTAGGATCAACCTCAGAACCTTCCCTGGTGGGGAATCCTTCCACTCACAATATACTTTCAGTAGGACGGCCCCCAGTGAACATGTCTGAGGTCCACCAAAATACACAAAACCCTTAAAAGGTGTGTGTATGTGTAAACCTTTTTTTATATAAAAATAAATGATGTGTGTGTGTGTGTGCAGGTAATGCAGGTGGTCCGGGAGCAGATTGTGCGTGTGTTAGCGATGAAGCCCCTGACTCTGGATCAGCTGAAGGTGAAGCTGTACAGTTTGAGTTACTCAGAGATCCTGAGGCTCAGACACTCTGAGAGAGTGAACCAGGATGATTTCCACTCCGCTCCCATCATGTAAGACGCTCATACTGTCTCCATAACCACGCCCCCCTACAGCGACGCCCTTCAACAACCGCACTTCTATAGAGTCACACCAATCTATAACCACCATCCTCCACAGCAACACACCCTACACCCTCTCATCAACCACACCTCTCTACAGCCACACCTCTCAGCAAACCTCCCCATAAACACCTCCCACATTTCTTTACAACCACGCCCTTCATTAACTCACCTCTCTATACCGACGCCTCTCAACAATCTCACTCTGATTTAACACCAAATTGTTCAGCCATCATAATATACACTTTCACTCTGTGTGTGTGTGTGTGTGTGTGTGTGTGTGTGTGTGGTATAGTGAGCTGCGTGAGAGGATCCAGCCAGAGATTTTGGAGCTGATTAAACAGCAGAGACTAAACCGTCTCTGTGAGGGGAGCTGCTTCAGGAAACTCGCACACCGACGCAGACAAGGTCAACAATTCATCTTTATTATAATAATAATTATTATTATTGTCATCACTGAAAGGGCTGAATGTTTACAGAGTGCTGTACTCATGTAAAGTGGACTGGAAGGTAAACGTGTAGTAGGAAAAATGGTGCACAAGCAACATGATGGACTGCAGCCTTAATAAGATTATCACACAAAGCCAATTCAGTACCTTGAGAGAGCTTCACACGGAGTGGAGTGAGGCTGGAGTCAATGCATCAAGAGCCACCACACACAGACGTCTCCAGGAAATGGGCTAAACTATCACTAACTGGTTTGCTGACCATGTATTACTGTGATTGGCCAGCCAACTCCCCTGACCTGAACCCCATAGAAGATCTATGGGTTATTAGCAAGAGGAAGATAAGGAACAACTGACCCAACAATACAGACGAGTTAAAGCCTGCTATCAAAGCAACCTGGTCTTCACTAAAGCCTCGGCAGTGCGATAGGCTCATCACCTCCACGCCATGTTGCACTGATACAGGGATTTGTGCTAAAGGAGCCCTGAGGGCATAAATAAACAGAATTGTTTAGAATTTCTGTATTTGTAATCCTCTTGTAATTGATCTTAGGAAATATTCTAATAATTGTGTGGATTTTTAATTTTCAGGAACTCAGGAAGTCGTAATCATTAAATAAATAACAAATAAAGTTTGCAATACTTCACCTTACAGTATGTGTAATGAATCTAGCATATATAAGTACATTTTTTGTAATTAAATAATGATAGAAAAGTAACTTTTTTGTGATATAGTAAGTTGTCGAGATGTGCTGCATAGTGTCATAATTGTGTCTCAATATAGTGTCATACTGTATAGTGTCAAAGTAAATTAATCCTAGTGTTTTGTTTTTACAGAGAAGTTTTGGTTCTGTCGTTTATCTCTGAACCATAAAGTTCTACATTACGGAGACCTGGACGAGTCGCCGCAGGGGGAAGTGCCTTTCGAAATGCTTACAGACAAAAGTGAGAAACGACACGACATGATACGACACAACTCGGCACCACAAAACATGTCGACATCGGGGGTCTTACACATCAATATCACTTCTGCAGTAACACAATGTTTTACTACAAGCCATGGAACGATCCACTCTAATATAACCACAACCACATGTTAAACTTACTTAAACACACAGTGTTAATACCACACTTAATCCTGTGTTTGAACAACACACATATTTTACATATAAAATCTAACAACATCCTAAACCATCCCTTTACCAAAACCATCTAAATGCTATTTCATGCAACAAACCAAATTTACTACTAAAACATAAAATGTCTTAACAAAATTATCTCAAAACAACTGAATTCCTTAAATCACAAACCAACAGTAACCCAATTTACCACCAAGCAAATCTCACACAGTGACAGGGACAGCCGGCCAATAGGGGGCGCAGGGGCGCAGGGCGCCGCCCCCTTAAAGTTAGGCAGAGAAGAATGCTACTTTAACATGTAATTATTTAACATAATAATTATTTATTTTAATAATGAAATAAAGTAATGTAGTCAAAATATTCTGCTGTATTCCGTAATATAATTTATTTACAATTAAAAAAAAAAAATCGAAACTGTATTACGTCCATTTGTGTTCGTGTATGCGCGGCGCCCGACAAATGAGTGTCTATGTAGGCATGTACATTTTTAAAAAGCATGTTATTTGAGGCTGAGATCTAATTGGATTTTTTCAAATCATCCCCAGGCCACACAGCCCTGAACCCTCCCACGTTTGTTTTTAACGAATTAATATTGTTTTTAATTATTTGAGCTCGTCTGATTGGACCATTCCTAACGAGTCTTATTAACGCTAAGCAGATTGTTAGTTTATGTATTGAATAGTGATTGATGTGGAAGCAGCTAAATATGAGAGAAAATTCTGTAATTTCCTTTTGCTTAAATACCCTTTCACAAGGCGATCGGACAAAGAGGTAAAAAAGTTAAAGAGCTTGGACCATATCGATCTGATCTTCTAAATTAAGCAGCGGTCAAGTGATTGCGGCTGAGCTTAAACTCTGTGCTTTTCCAGCACTTCTTAGGGCTATTTACTGACGATTTAATTTTGTTTGCGGCCCCCAAAAATGTTTTGCACCAGCCGCCACTGCACAGTGACTATAGATCCATTTCTTCAAAAACGTGCACAGTGTAATTTGCAGCAGGAGTAACGTCACAGCAGGTTTTCATCTAAATGGAAAACATGACAATAACTCAATATCTACACGGAACAAGTTATCAGAATAAACAAGATTCAAAGACACAAGAGCAGAGAAGTTGTCTCATTTCATTGTGGTGTGTGTTGTTAATTTCTGTGTCAGTTCATGTACTTTTAGATGATATGCAGCTGAAACGCTCTAACCCTGTTCTTTCTCCTTGTTCAGTCCCAGTGTGTGACATAAAATCAGTGGTGACAGGAAAAGACTGTCCTCACATGAAGGAGAAAAGTGCACTCAAACAGAACAAGGTACACACACACACACAGACACACAAAGAATGTTGTTTAAATCTTCTATAAGAATTAAAAGTATAAACTAGATATTTGTCAATTCCATGATGTGTGTCTAGGATGTTTTAGAGTTGGCCTTCTCCATTCTGTACGATCCTGATGAAGCTCTAAACTTTGTGGCTCCGAGTAAATATGAGGTTCATCTCTCTCTAATTATTATTGTAATTATTCTTATTGTATTTATAATTAAGACATCATACATGTTTACATTACACTTGTGTGTATGTGTGTGTGTGTGTATGTAGTACTGTATATGGATGGACGGTCTCAGTGTGCTAATGGGGAAGGAGATGTGTAGTGATTTGACCCGCAGTGACCTCGACACACTTATTAGCATGGAGATGAAGCTCCGCCTTCTGGACCTGGAGAATATTAGCATACCTGAGGCCCCGCCCCCAATTCCCAAAGAGCCCAGCAGCTACAACTTCACCTACAACTACGGATGAGTGTGTGTGTGTGTGTGTGTGTGCGTGCGTATGTGTTGATAATGCGTTTACTCATCATGGCCTTTTATTAGCTCTTACATACTTTTTTTTGCTGCTGCTTTTTCGGATCAGATTTTGACATAGATGTCACCTGCGTGAGAATATTACAGGATGTTACAGGTGTTTGTTTATTTTCTGAATCAGCTTTTCGGTAATTTAATACACAGTAATGGAGACGTGAAAGTGTCCCATTCAAGAGGAGGACGCCTCGATACACAAGCAGCGTTGCAGGAATCATCTTCCAGTGACCCTGTTTTTTAAAGAAAACATGCCATAATCCTTTTTGTCCATTTAGCATAAGAATGAAAGTTAATTTTAAATGTCTAATAAAATACAGAATTAAATAAATAAAAAAACCTGTAGAAATATGAATGAAGATTTATCCCAGAAAGACAACATGAAAACACTCACAAATTATTTCAAACTTTATAATTAAATCTAATATGTAAATACGCACAATAGTTAATCAGATGAAAGTGATTTAAATGCACATGAATTAGATTTAAAATGAGATTGCTCAAAATTTGTGTCATTATATCAGCTATAACTTCAGCCGATATAACATGTTAATACGATTTAAATTACATAAAAAATAAAAGAACAGTTGTGTACTGTGTGATGCGACAGAGCTGAGATGTCATTAGATATGTGATGTAAGTGGGTGTTTTCTTATTTACTCTTTTCTATATTTCAGTATTTCGGTTTCGTGATTATTCTACAGTAACATAACCGCTCCAGTGTTAGCTCCACCCACCAGGGGGCACTAGAGGCTCAGTACTCAGATTAGAGATTTATATATTTTTGTAAATAATGTGATGTGATATGCGAAAAAGGAAATAATTTTACTAATAAACTAAACAAATGTCTTAGAGAAGTAAATTAATTTTGATTTTAAAGTTAAAGGTGTTTGTGTTTCTTCATCTTTACGTTTATTTGACTTAACACATGTTTTATGAATATAATTAATAATTTACAAAATTAAGAGTCTATGTAATTAATTTTGCTTTAATAATGTTATTGTTTGCACGCTGATACCAGAATAGCTTCAAATATAATATATAATTGTGTGTGTGTTTGTGTGTGTGTGTGTGTGTGTGTGTGTGTGTGTGCGCGCTCTGCAGTTTTAACTGGTTTGTGTGAATAAATGCTAATTAAACACATACTCTCCAGCTTCATTTTTTCATTCAGATCGGTTAAAGCGTAACATTAAAACCATTAGCCTGATCTTGTGTAGTGTCCCTTAGTGTCAGCTCTGACGGGTTAAGGCCTTGACTCCACTACCCCTCTTAAGGTGTGCGTGTATCTGACACCAAGCTGTCAGTAGCAGATCCTTTGAGTCCTGTAAGTGTGTGAGGTGGAGCCTTCGTGAATCGGATTTGTTTCTCCACAGACTCTCGATCAGCTTGAGGTCTGGAGAATTTGGAGATGGAGTCGGCACCTCAAACTCTTGGTCATGTTCCTCAAACCGTTCCTGAAGCACACAAATCATTACATTTGGGCATTTGGGCGACACTCTTATCCAGAGCGACTTAAATTTTTATCTCATTACACATCTGAGCAGTTGAGGGTTAGGGGCCGCGCTCAAGGGCCCAACTTGGTGGTTGTGGGGTTTGAACCGGGGACCTTCCGAACTGTAGGCCAGTGCCTTAACCACTGAGCTACTCCTGGCCCCTAATCATCAAACACCGAGAATCAATGGGTGCAGAGCCCACTTCAGATCTTATCCCCGACATAACCCCCTCCTGCCATGCTGGGTGCGCCGCCCTGCGAATGTTCAACTGTATTGTAAGCTTTTTAGGATGTCATGCAGATGTTAAGCATTTCTGCCCCTCTTCACCACGCGGTACAGGGACGTTCCTCAACCTGGACAACTCAACACTGGGGTTGAACTCTTGTTCCTTTGCTTGCTTCTCTGTCCTGCGATCTGGGTATCACTTTTGGCTTGAAGCCAGATAGTAGGGTAACTAGGACACTACTCGAAACTCAGGCTTAAGTAATACTAATGATTATGAAACTAATCAAAGTCTGGATTGTGAGACTAAAAACTACACACGTAATAAGATCATTCAAAATAAGAGTCCCTGAAGCACGGGACAAGCATCACACTGCCTCCGCCCTCTCACCTTCTTCTCATAGTGTGTCCTGGTGCCGTCTCTTCCCCAGGTAAACCACACAAATGCATGCACACACACACATATGAGCCCCATACACACAAAAACAAAAAGGTTTTTATATTCAACCCTGGGGTCAGTAGTCAGTAGTGAGCAGTTTAGAGCATGACAGGAGATTGATTGTTTCAGTGCTTTACAGTAAATGTGCTCTGAGCCGGAAACACACTTCAACACAGTGCTAAATATACACACTCCACTCACTAAAATACACCTACCCCCCCCCCTTCTCTCTCACATACACACAATCAAAGTGAAAGGAGATCTACTCTAGACATTTTTACTTCATTCTCCGAGTGAAAACACAAGCACTCGGCTTCTTGCTAAATAAACCAGCCAAGATTGAACTCCATGAGTGTTATGTGGTCGTGTGCTGCCTTTAAGGAGAAACCAGATCTCAGACTTCAGAGATCAGAGATTCTTCTGCAGACAGGAGGTGAGAGGAACAAATACACGCAAAAGAAACACACAAAAGATCCAACAATAATCTACTGTTATAAAATATAGGAACATATATATATATATATATATATATATATATATATATATATATATATATATATATATATATATGTGTGTGTGTGTGTGTGTGTGTTTTAGCATTTGTTGTCAGCGTGTTTATTGTTTGCTCATAAAAGCACTGCAATAATTGACAGGTGTGTGAGAACGGGGGACGGGGCTTCAGCTGTCAGACCCCCCATGAGAACACACACATGAACTCCAAGGAAGTGTGAACAGAAACCAGCATGTGACCATCCAGAAATATTAATAGTTTTAAATATTCCATCTTTTCTTGTATTTGCATAATTTATATAAAGTATTTATAGAGGTATTTGTGTTTTAGTGTATACACAGAGCATTGAATTAACAATAATTATAAATAAATGAAGATAAAAACACAAAAAATGTATTTATTAAGTTCTCAGGGTTTATATGTGTTCAAAAATACAAATTTATAAGGTTTATTTGGATCAGACTCATCGTAAGCGCCTGATTATATGGGCGGAGTTATGAAAATATACAGTGAACTTATACATTATGTAACTGTGACCATACCTACCTCATCTCTCTCTCTCTCTCTCTCTCTCTCTCTCTCTCTCTCTCATGACACTCCTGAGTGATCCAGACCTCCTTGCCCTCCGGACCTGATCCTTATGCTCTGCTTTTGGTTGGTGGAGGCCTCGTGTGGTCTGCTGGGCGTGCGTGTGGTGACTGTGGTTTGGTTCTACTCGACCATAAACCCGGATGTTGGACTCGGGTGATGCAGACGGCTGTTCTCTGATGGCTTGTGATTACAGTCACTAGTAATAATTGTTGAACCTCCACTAACAAACTTAGACTCCATATTTACTTAAACACATCTCCTGTAACTTAAAGCCTCCTAACACACAGTATGACTGAGGATGGGTTCCCTGTTGAATCTGGTTCATCTCAGGGAGTTTTTTTGCCGCTGTCGCCCTTTGGGTTGTTCATATTATAGTTTATACATATTTCCTCACACTTTTTTCGCACATTTGCCTAATTTTTTTCTTATTCTGTAAAGCTGCTTTGCAACAACGACCATCGTTAAAAGCACAATGTAAATGAAACTGTA